>NW_010528264.1:30089-51499 GCF_000687285.1 Phaethon lepturus | reverse complement strand
GACAGAAAAGTTCCTGAATGAGTTAATACTTTTATAGATGATGTGATGGATAAGCTATTCATTTCTTCTCTGCCAGCCACCACCATATCATGCTAAAGACAGAATGACTAGTTGCTTCAGAATATGTTTAAAATATTCTGAGGAGAAAAGTTGTGTATGAGTTCAGATTCTGAGCTCAGTCTGACTGATGTAAGCTATAGGTTTCTTGCTAATACTGTTAAAATATATACTTTTTAAAAATAGATACTGGAAAAGATATAGCAATTTATCATTAAAAAAATGTTGTATCTAGTGTGGGGACATTGAATATTAAACTTGTTGTCATGCAAAAGAAACTGGTGGAAAGGATAAACATTACCAGTAGCTTATTTACAAGTTGGCATGACCTGATTATAATTACTATAACATAGTATAGTAGTAGTATATTGTAATAATATAATATAAAAATGAAAAATTAAGGTATATATATTTGTGTTCTTTTAATTTAAAAGGTGTAGTCTTAAAGTCTGAACACACTGATGAGCGAAATCACCTTAGAGAAAAATATAAACAAGTTATTTATGAATTGTAACTGGCAACTGCTGAAGGATCTTTCATAAAATTCATAAACCCCACAATTCTGGAGAATGTTACATGTGTTTAAGAACATAAACTGGCAGAGAGGAGTTAAATAATTCCTAAAACATAACAGAGACATTACACTCGAAACTATTGTTGGTCATTAATATAAATTAGAAGGTAAAACTTCTGTAAATTGACAAGGGAAATAAAATTTCAAAGATGATAAGGGAATGAAAGGGTTTATTCTTTTTGGAAAGAATAAAGGAAACAAAAGACATTTTAACAGTACTATTGAGAAAATTCTGAGAAAAAGGTAGATCTAACAATTATTAAGAACACATTATGGTTTTGTTTCATATCAAGTAAAGAGTAGCTAGTGCTTTCAATTGTAATAAGAACTGAGCAGCTTCTAAGGAAGTTTTCAAGAGCTGCTTAGTTGGATCAGTAATAAATCATGGAACACTGGACTAGTCTCAGAGGGAAGGAAAAATATTAACCGAAAATATTCAGTTATGGACTTGTAGGTGTGACAATAGCCCTTAGCAAAATACTGAATATGAAACTCAACTCAGCAAGAATAACCAGAAAAACAATCCAGTTAACACTTATTAATGTGTTCGGGTTTTTTTCTATGAAAACAGAGATCTTTATGTTTGCTTGATAACTTACTGTCTTGGTTATCTTGTTTGTCTTAAAAGATTACTTAAATAAATACATAAATGAAATAATAATCATTGACTTCTAGGAAGCAAGCCTAAGGTAGTGTTTTTAAAAAGACACCAAACTGGTAGGATATCTTAAATTGAATCTGGTGATTTCAAAATGAAGGTATAAATTAACACAAAGTGGGTATGTTTCACATGGATTTGTTCTTGCTCCAATACTGTGTAACATTTTTATCAGTGGCTTAGAAGAAAACATAAAATTATTATAATGGAGGTTAACCCAATACACAGAGCTACTGAGGGAAAATTTAAACAATGAAGAATACACTGGTGGATCTGGATTACTTGGTAATCTGAAAACAAGCAAGCAATATTCATTTTTCTATCAATATTCAAGGTGATACATCAGGAAGTTAGGAATTAATTTCTGTTGACTTGAAGTGTAGGATTCTAAGTTGGTATGAAGTGTTCCTGAATAAAGTTGGAGGACCCAAAGATAATCAAAGAAATGTGAGACCTTGGTACAAAATTGTGATCAAAAGTCACTAATGTACTCTTTAGATACAGTAACATGAATCTTGAGTAACAGCTTGAAAGCTAGCACAGGTACAACTTACTTCGAAGTAATATGGCCAGTTCAGGTGCCCAAAAATTCTGCAAGGTCTCATTCACTTGAAGAATATTCAACAAGAATCATACTAACGATTAATGCAGAGGGGAAATAAATAAGTTCCAACTACTTATTTTAACAAATTTGTAGATCCTTTAATAATTACCATAAATGTAGTAAACAGAGACTTTTCAGTCCAGCAGGGAAGGCTACAGTACTGTACTATCATTCATTAAGACTTCCCATCATACCTCTCTGTCTCTAAACCGTAGATCTGGCTTTCTTCTTACATATTGCTGTTGTTCAGCAATGATTAATTTGTGAAAACATAGAGCTTCTGTTGAACTAGAAGTCAGACTAGGTGATCACAAATGGTTCTTTAACAGTAACTATAGTTCAATCTTCTGAAGTAGTTCTATTCTCTGTCCAGAATGCTCCTGCTAAACATCACTGGCAGCATGGCTAAACCCAGCTAGGCACTCCTTGCTCCATTTGCTTTTGTTTCTTCATGTTTCTACAGTTTATGATAGTGACAAGTCCTTCTTAAACTCATACGCCTGTGTGCATATTGTCAAGTTTTTACATTTGTTAAAATCCCATCTTAATGGAAGGGATCCATATTTACCCTGTCATGAGTGCCAGTAAATCAAATGCAAAAAGATAGATTTTGTTGCCTATAATACAGAATAGCCCCTTGTAATATTTAATTTTAAATAAGTAAGCCATTATTACTAGGTTTATAAAGAAAGATCCTGAAATATCCTCCCACTCACTGACCCCCATGGATTATTGATGTTTTAGAAACCATGAAAGCGCATGAGAACAATCACACAGGAATTTGAGTTTCTCCACCAAAAAAGGTAGAGGGATCAGTAGCTCAACCGAAATGCATCTACACCAATGGACATGGCATGGGCAACAAAGAGGAGGAGCTGGAAGCCATTGTGCAGCTGGAAAACTGTTATATAGTTGCAATCATCAAAACATGGTGGGAGGACTTGCACAACTAGAGTGCAGCAATGGATGCCTGTAAACTCTTCAGAAGGGACAGGCAAGGAAGAAGATCTAGTGGGGTAGCCCTGTATGTTAGGGGCGGTTTTGGCTGTCTAGAGATTCATGATAGTGACAAAAGGGTCAAGTGTTTACAGGCAAGAATCAGGGGAAATGCCAACAAGGCAGATATCATGGTGGGAGCCTGTTATAGACCACCTAATGAGAATAATGAGAAGATGAAATATTCTATAAGCAGCTGGGAGAAGCCTCACAACATGGTAAGTGAACCATCTAGAGAAGACACCCCACTGCACCTGTTTTTTGTGAACAGAGAAGTACTTGTGGGTGATGTGATTGTTGGAGGCCATCTTGGGCATAGTGATCACGAAATGATAGTGTTTTTGATTCATGGAGAAGTAAGGAGAGGGGGTAGCAGAACTGCTACCTTGGACTTCCAGAGAGCAGACTTTCACCTATTTAGGGGCCTGTTTGACAGAGTCCCCTGGGAGGCAGTCCTGAAGGACAAAGGAGTTCAGGAAAGCTGAACTTTCTTCAAGAATGAAATCTTAAGTGCACAGGACGAGGCCATCCCTAGGTGCCAAAAGATGAGCCAGCCAGGAAGACCAGTCTCGCTGAACAGAGAGTTTAGGCTGGAACTCAGGAAAAAAAGAAGAGTTCATGACCTTTGGAAGAAGGGGCAGGCAACTCAGAACTACAAAGATGTTGTGAGGTTATGCAGGAAGAAAATTAGGAGGACCAAAGCCCAACTAGAACTTAACCTGGCTACCACCATAAAAGAAATAAAAAAAGAAAAAAATGTTTCTACAAGTACATTAGCAACAAAAGGAGGGCTAAGGAGAATCTCCATTCTTTATTGGATACGGGGAGAAACATAGTGACAAAGGATGGGAAAAGGCTGAGGTACTTAATGCCTTCTTTGCCTCAGTGTTTCATAGTAAGACCAGTTGTTTTCCAGGTACCCAGTCTCCTGTGCTGGAAGATGGGGATGGGGACCAGAATGAAGCCCCCATAATCCAAGGGGAAATGTTTAGTGAGCTGACACACCACGTAGACACACACAAGTCTATGGGACCAGATGGGGTCCACCCAAGGGTACTGAAGGAACTGGCAGAAGTGCTCACCAAACCACTTTCCATCATTTATCAGCAGTCCTGGCTAACTGGGGAGGTCCCAGCTGACTGAGGGTTATCTAATGTGATGCCCACCTACAAGAAAGGCCAGAAGGAGGATACAGGGAACAATAGGCCTGTCAGCCTGACCTCAGTGCTGGGGAAGGTTATAGAGCAGATCATCTTGAATGCCATCACACGGCATGTACAGGACAACCAGGTGATCAGGCCCAGTCAGCATGGTTTTATGAAAGACAGGTCCTGCTTGACTAACCTGGTCTCATACTGACAAGATGACCCCCTTAGTGAATGAGGGAAAGGCTGTAGATGTTGTCTACCTGGACTTTAGTAAAGCCTTTGACACCATTTCCCACAGCATTCTCCTGGAGAAACTGGCTGCTCATGGCTTGGGTGGGCATACTTTTTGCTAGGGGAAAAACTGGATGGAGGGCTGGGCCCAAAGAGGTCTGGTGAACGGAGTTAAATCCAGTTGGCAGCCAGTCACAAGTGGTTTTCCCCAGGGCTCAGTATTGCGGCCAGTTCCACTTAATCTCTTTAACAGTGATCTAGATAAGGGGATCAACTGCACCATCAGTTGGTTTGCAGATGACACCAAGTTGGGTGGAAGAGTTGATCTGCTTGAGGGTAGGAAGGCTCTGCAGAGAGATCAGGACAGGCTGCATTGATGGGCTGAGGCCAATTGTATGAGTTTAAACAAGGGTAAGTGCTGAGTCCTTCACTTGGGTCATGCAATGCTATAGGATTGGGGAAGAGTGGCTGGAAAGCTACCTGGCAGAAAAGGACCTGGTGGTGTTGGTCGGCAGCCAGCTGAATATGAGCTGGCAATGTGCCCAGGTGGCCAAGAAGACCAACAGCGCCCTGGCCTGTATCAGAAATAGTGCAGCCAGCAGGAGTAGGGAAGTGATCGTGCCCCATACTGTGTTCAGTTTTGGGCCCCTCACTACAAGAAGGACATTGAGGTGCTGCAGCATGTCCAAAGAAGAGCAATGAAGCTGGTGAAGGGTCTAGAGACCAAGTCTTACAAGGAGTGGCTGATGGAACTGGGTTTGTTTAGCCTGGAGGAAAGGAGGCTCAGAGGAGCCCTTATCGTTCTCTACAACTACGTGAAAGGACGTTGTAGTTATGTGGGTGTCAGTCTCTTTTCCTAAATAACTGTACTGTGTTTGAGTGGCAAGATTTTGGTAGCAGGGAGGCTACAGGAGTGGCTTCTGTGAGAAGTTGCTAGAAGGTTACCCTGTGTTCAGCAGAGCCAATGCCAGCCAGTTTCAAGACTGACCTGCCCGCTGGCCAAGACCAAGCCAATTAGCGACAGTGGAAGCAGCTCTGTGATAACATACCTTAAAAAAATAAGAAAACTAGCACACACCAAGTGCAGCCAGAGAAAGAAGTGAGAATATGTGAGAGAAACAACTCTGCAAACACCAAGGTCCGTGAAGAAGCAGGGGGAGGATGTGCCAGAGCAGAGATTCCCCTGCAGCCCATGGTGAAGATCCTGGTGAGGCATGGAGGTCCATGGTGGAGCAGATATCCACCTGCAGTCCATGGAGGACCCCATGCCAGAGCAGGTGGATGCCTGAAGGAGGCTGTGAAACTGTGGGAGGCCCGCACTGGAGCAAACTCCTGACAGGACCTGTGGACCCGTAGAGAGAGGAACCCATGTTGGAGTAGGTTTGCTGGCAGGACCTGTGACCCCCTGAGGGACCCATGCTAGAACAGTCTGTTCTTGAAGGACTGCACCAAAGGACCCAGGCTTGAGCAGTTCATGAACTGCAGCCTATGGGAAGAACTCATGTTGGAGAAGTTCATTGAGGACTGCCTCCTGGAGGGACCTCACAGTGGAGCAGGGCAAGAGTGTGAGAAGTCCTCCCCTTTGCAGAGGAAGGAGCAGCAGAGACAACATGTGAGGAACTGATTGCAGTCCCCTTCCCTGTCCCCCTGTGCTGCTCAGTGGGAGAGGAGGTAGAGAAATGGGGAATGAAGTTGTGTCTGGGAAGAAGGGAAGGGTGGGGGGAAGGTGTTTTATGATTTGGTTTTAGTTCTCATTATCCAGCTCTGATTTGATTGGTAATAAATTAAATTAATTTTTCCCCAAGTGGAGTCTGTTTTGCCCATGATGGTAACTGCTGAAGGATCTCTGCCTGTCATTATCTTGAGCTACACACTTTTCATTACAGTTTCTTCCCCCTGTCTAGCTGAGGAGTGATGGAGTGGTGCTGGTGGGCACCTGGCATCTGGCCAAGGTCAACCCAACCACAGTAACAAGTGATAGGATGAGAGGAATGGCCTCAAGTTGTGCCACAGGAGGTTTAGATTGAGTATTAGGAAAAATTTATTCACCAAAAGTGTTATTAAGCATTGGTACAGGCTGCCCAGGGAAGCAGTTGAGTCTGCTTGAAGGTAGGAAAGCTCTACAGAGAGGTGCTGGAGGTATACACGTAGCTGAATGGTGTGAGGGACATGTATATGACATGCGTGAGGGACGGGATGCCATCCAGAGGGACCTGGACAAGCTCAAGGCATGGGCCCCTGTGAACCGTATGAGGTTCAACAAGGCCAAGTGCAGGGTTGTGCACCTGGGTTGGGGCAACCCCCAGTATTGGTACAGGCTGGGGATGAAGGGATCAAGAGGAGCCCTGCTGAGAAGGACTTGGGGGTACTGGTGAATGAAAAGCTGGACATGAGCCAACAATCTATGCTTACAACAACATCCTGGGCTGCATGCAAAGAAGCGAGGTCAGCAGTTTGAGGGAGGTGATTCTGCCCCTCTGCTCTGGTGAGACCCCACTGGACTACTGCATCCAGCTCTGGAGCCCTCAGCACAAGAAAGACATGGACCTGTTGGAGTGGGTCCACAGGAGGGCCACAAAACTGATCAGAGGGATGGAACACCTCTCCTGCGAAGAAAGGCTGAGAGAGTTGGGGTTGTTCAGCCTGGACAAGAGGCTCCCAGGAGACCTTATTGCAGCCTTCCGGGACTTAAAGAGGGCTTTAGCAGGGCCTGTTGCAATAGAACAAGGATTAATGGTTTTGAACTAAAAGAGGAAGAAATTTTTTACAATGGTGGTGGTGAAACATTGGCACGGGTTTCCCAGGGAGGTGGTAGAAGCCAGAGAGTTGGGGTTGTTCAGCCTGGACAAGAGGCTCCCAGGAGACCTTATTGCAGCCTTCCGGGACTTAAAGAGGGCTTTAGCAGGGCCTGTTGCAATAGAACAAGGATTAATGGTTTTGAACTAAAAGAGGAAGAAATTTTTTACAATGGTGGTGGTGAAACATTGGCACGGGTTTCCCAGGGAGGTGGTAGAAGCCACACCCCTGGAAACATTGAAGGTCAGGTTGGACAGGGCGCTGAGCAACCTAATTTAAAGATGTTCCTGCTCGTTGCAGGGGGGTTGGACTAGGTGTCCTTTAGAGATGTCTTCTAACCCAAAGATTGCATGATTCTGTGATTCAATGATTTAAAAGACATATAGATGTGGTGTTTAGGGACATGTTTTATTGGTCAACTTGGCAGGTTATGTTAACAGTTGGACTTGATGATCTTAAAGGTCTTTTCTAACCTAAATGATTCTATGATTCTATGATTTTAAGAGACAGTTTTGTCTTCGAACGTCAACCTAATGGACTTGTTTTGAAAATCCAGCTGAAGAGAGTTAATTCTGACTGTAGGTGTTGTGTGCTTGGTTTTAACTTGAATTTAATCTATTGCTCTCACAAACCAATGTTACAAGGATGAGTTTGATGTGAGAAGTTTTACCACCTGTGGTAGCTGCCTCCAGATAATGTCTGCATGCTGACCATTCTTATCTCTGATATGACTGATCTTCTCTATAGCTCTATTAAAGACTTATGTTGTGTTATCCAGTGGAAACCTATACAGACAAAATGTGAAATTTCTTTTCTTTACTGCATTCTTCTATGTTATACAGGAAGTTAATTCAGAATTTACAGAAAACGTCTCTATAGGAATAACTGATGGCACCATAGGCTATGTCTGACCTATCTTTTTAATACATTTAAAGATGTAGCTACATTTCTGATTAATTTTGTATATGTCCAGAGAGCATGCATTGTGAATAATGAAAATAATCCTTCTGTTAATTATGAACAGAAATCACTCATAGAATTTTTAATCTAATAATTAGCATCTATTTTTGGAGGGTGTTTGTGAAATATAATAAAGAACAAAGAAGGATCAAATTACATGCAATTTTAAGGACTCAGTTTGATTCATTAGAAAGAAAAATTATGGCATAATAGATTTCACTGTTAATCATCAGTTTCTCCAATGCTGTTCATAAAAGCTGACCTCTCTTAGGTACTAAAGGATTGTATGATGAAGAGAGAGGCTGCATGGCAAATAACCTAAAAGTCTGTACTGAGCATTATCATTTGCATGTTAGACACATGAATACCCTGAGAAATCATGGCATTAAGGTGAAACCCTGGAAATATATAGGGCCATAATTATTTTCTGAGTCTTCCAAATATGTATCATTCTTAACAATGAATTCTTCCTACATACTGTGCTATCATATTCAAGGTGCTATGGAGGAAATATGTTCTTATTGCCATGGGCATCAGAGATTTCCTGCATCAATATGACATATGTAAAGGTGATACGGTGATAAACCACCTTTGGCTCAGCTGGATGGCAACCAGCATACTAAATGCACTGACATCTCTAAAATTGTCTTGCTAGTTTTGTGTTCCTTTCATAATAGTCTTGAAAAATTTTATTTTTTTAAAAAGGAAAAGCATGAGGATTGTCCCAGAGTCTTGAGCCACAGCTTCTTTTGGAAGATATCCTTTTTTTCCCTCCTTTAATTCCTCAGTAACACTACATCCAGCATCTATTGCTGCTTCTGGGGGTGTGTTACTAAAATTTAGCAAACAAAAGAACAGAAGAAATGTCATACTTTCTGTTCTGATCAGCATGTTTTCATGAAATGTGAGTCATTCACAGGCCAGTTTGAGGACAGAGGAGAGACTTTAGTGACTGGCTGCATTTTGACGATTCCTCTTCTAGAGTTTAAATTAGTCTCCACGTCAATAAAAGGACAATTAAGCTGGCCGGGGAGGAAGTGCACAGTTTCCCAGAGTTAGGAACTGGAAAACAATACTAGAGTTTCAGTACCTTCTATGATAGACTTTATCAGCAGTTGTCATTATCCTTCTTTTCCAGGCTTTATGAAATACTGACAAATTTTCAAACTTTCTTGTTTGATTTTTGTCAGTAATAGCTGTAAACACTGCCTGGTTCCTACTGATCAAAGACAAAACAGTAGCCCATCTTCACAGACATAAACTACATTTCACAAAGAAAGCAGATCTATGGAGGCACCAATCTCAGACTGCATGCTGAAATACATTCTCTTTTTAGGATTTCTTCTTATTAAAGAAGAATATACCCACAGCATTGCTGAAAAGTTTACATTGCTTCCCCTTCAGAGAGCAGAAAGTAATTAAAAGACCACTTCATGGGGCTCTGGAATTGTCTTTTTTCCTCCGAGCAGAGATTTTTTTTTTTTTTTCTTTCACATATACAGTCTCTGAACTCTGCAGTACTGGTTTCTTAATGTTGTGACACATTGCTCTAGGAAAAAAAATCTTCAAAATCTCCAAAGCCTGATGTTTCTAAATTATGGTGCAGTAGGAATGATTATAGGAGACCTCCTACCTTTTTCTTTCACAGACTAAGTAGGATTTCTGAGCATATAGCCTTAGCTATCGAATACTATCACAAGAATATTTTCACAGACCAGTCAGAAAAAAAGGTCTGAAAATGTATTTCAAAAAGTTAAGTAGTCTCTAAAATAAGTAGGCAACAGAATGTTTCATTTCAGTACTTATATGGGCTCCAGTTCACTATAAAATAGTTTATATGGTTTCATGTGCACTAGATCTATCTCTCTCCATTTATTTTATATTTATTACTTTGTGTTGTTGAGGAGATGGTACACGAACCTCTTCATTTATTCCTCTATACTCTGAAACCAGTGCATGGCATGGACTGATGCATACTAAAATTGGAAACAATAGGCTAATCATCAATGTCATATCTTTTAAACAGAAAATGGACCTGAGTTATTTTACAATGTCAGTTGAAGCAGCTAATGGTAGTTAACATGGGAACAGGACAATATTCACGGAACATTAAGCTTTACTTGCCGTGTTGAATTTGTAGAAGGACAGATGTCAATTTCCATGGGATAATTATTCTGTTCGGAGTAACTTTGCTTGAGAACTACATTTTCTTTCAATGGAAAACAGAGAACACTCAAAATATGCTCAAGTCTTTTACAAGTGACTTGAAAGTTTCTCGTCTGTGTTATTGTGATCCTCTAAGAAACCCATGACTTAGAAGCCTGTGCTTCTAATGCTATTGTTCCCACTAGAATTTATGCTCTGTTGTACTGATCTAAGTTCTTTTATTTTGCAATACTTATTCTTCTAATGTGCAATTTATTCCAGTGATGGCTGAGGGTATCATCGCATACCACCACATTGATCCAAATTTTTTTACTCCAGGAGCAGGTAACTGAATGTTGAAAGAGCTTCTAGATCATATTAGAACTTGGAAAACAATCTAATATATCATACTTTGCTAAATGTATCTGTACACACACATGTATTTACACCCACCCTATGCCTATGTTTCAGATGAGTCTTTTTGACAGTAAAATGCTTGTATCATGCTAAGAACTGATAAATCAGTGGGGAAATTTCATCACGGATTTCCTTTCATACCTCTTTAAACAGTATATTCTTCACTTACTTCCACTGTTACCTCCTGTGATAAAATCAGAGGGATTCTCAGTTGTTTTCTTGGTAGTCAAGGCCAAATGTGAACATTCCATCAGCATTAGTGAGGCTTCCAGATTTCTGACCCCCTGGACTTATTTCCTTGAATATTCGAAAAAATACAGGAGAAGTTACTTGTTGAGGAGTCAGTACAGTGCTGTATTTGCTCAGGGTAAAATGAGTCCCATTGGGAGCTTCCTTAACCTGGATACATCGTTTTCCTATATTTCAGATCATGTGTGGAAATTGTTGAAGAGTTAATTGCCTGCCTGTTGTTCTGGTCAGGATGTCAAAATGCATCTTTGGGTGCTACAGTACACTGAGGTGCGAGTACTTTGAATTTTCTCCTGACAGTACAGCTGTGGTTATACACAGCTTGGTGCTCTTGGAAACTCTCAACTTTGTAGTATGTTGCTAGAAGCAGTCTTACATATTTTAATATTTACATAGGATATCTCTAACATTAGCAATGTGCTGCAGCTTGGAATATGGACATACTAGCTGCTCCACTCCCCAAATTCCAACCACTTTTCTCTATAGTAACTAAGGAAAGCCAAGGAAGGGGACTGGCACTATGTCACAAGGAAAGTACTCATGCAGTTATTCTGCTTAGCAAATTATACCTATAATTCATAATTTGACTTGATTTTAATTTTTGCAATGTCTGTGAGCTTCCTGAAGCCTAGACATGCCTTCCATAGCTATAGACAATCTATGTCATCTTACTGAAAATGTGTAACACGGTCTCAGCAAGATCACTATGCAGATCTGCATACCACTCCAATGGAGCTCAGTTATAGAGATGTCATTTGGACCAGTGACATTGTAACTTCCCGGTAGGAACTCCAGGTACAGCTCAGTGGCTTTCAAGAGCTGCCATTGATTCCCTGGCTTTTCCCAGTGGATGTTGCCATGCAGATACAAAGATACTGAGACATTGGGTACCTCACTTCAAACAAAGAAAAGACCTGCTAATGGCCTAATGGGGTACTCTCACCAACGCCAGGTACTGACCCTAAGTATGTAATCAGTGCCAAATATGCAATGATCTTATGCTGTGGGAATAAGAAACCTGATTTCTGGAAATATCCCTTATCTCAAATGTTTTCTTGCCTCTATTATTCAGTAATGACAGATACAATCCGAGCCTTGAGTGTTATCATTATAGGGAGATACATTGAACTAATACTCTGTTTTAATATTTACTTGCATTTCTTTGTTTCTTTTGCACAACATGAATTATTAACTGGTCAGCTGAATACATATTTTGTCAAATGTATCTTTCTGTTTAAACCAAATTAATACCTGAATAAGCATCCCAAACCTTGCTGGAAAGAAAGCTAAGGATTTGGACAAAACTCTTTAAGATAGCTCAGTTATTTGAACTGATTACTAGCAAGTTAGCATTCAGATTATTCCGGGTACTTTACATGGTTGTAGATATTGATAACAGAGTGATCTTACTACCTGAAGATACAAAGTAACTTCTCCTTGTCAGAATAAATCATAATTTTCAGCATTCTCAGGAATTAGAAGTTGATAGGATATAATCCAAAGGGAGCTTCTTTATGATGCTACATTACAGTAAGATGCCAAATGAATTCTGTAGTCTGCACTGTTTTTTTTTTTTCCTTTCCCAGCTTTTCTTTTCCATGCATAGGCTTCTGTCTTGCAGTAGTAAAAGTTGTGCACTATTACAACTAAAGTTTGCAAGATGGCTGATACTGAAACTTTTCATATGTTCAAAAGAGAAAGGTAGATTTGGACAAGTCACTGTAGTGTTGCCACATACTTTACTGCACGGTTGTCCTCCTTTCTTGACTGCTGTAACATGTTTGTGGCAGTGCTTTACTATTATCTCTGTTTCTTTTTGTTTTTCTTCCTCCTCTCATTCAGCCTCCAATGCATTACAGTGACAAGTGACTCTAATGAATATATTTTATTTGACAAAGTCAAACAAAAGATGTATAATAATTTGTCTGTTTTGTAGCAACAGCAACGAGAGTGGGTTATATTTTGTTAATGGATTAAACAATTCAGTGAAATGTGAAAGACAATTACAACACTGTTTTAAGATGAAAATTAAAATCAAAGAAACCTGCACTTTGGACACACAAATTGGCCAAAACACATTGATAGCAGTTGGTAAGGTACCCTTGAGATGGTGAAATACCCTCAAAATAAATCATAATAATCATTCAAATGGCTACAAATTAGTTATTTCTCATTTATAAGTCATAGAAATATTCTTTTTACTGGACCATTTATACTGATACTTATTTGTGCATAGAAATTAATTTGATTATATCTAGACTTTTTGTTAGATGGAGATGTAGCCTCCCTTTCAATGAAATTTGGCCTGCTTCACATTGTAATATTACAAATAATAAATCCTGAAGTGCTACAGGAAGAAGGAACTTTGACAATGTACAAGATGTTTTTGTTAGTCTTCATACTTTGAAAATTATAGCTGAGTACCATTTATTTGTATCTCATCAGTAAGGTCCCTTTCCTTGGGACAAGGAAGGATACTAAAGTGTGTTAGATGCAGAATGCTATACGGCTATGAATCCTAGGGGCAAGCTATTTACATCCCATTTTCCCCCATTATTTACTTCATTTTTCTTCCTTTCTGCAGAAGAACTTTTAAGAAATACCTCTCAGGTCTTCAGCAGTGTAACATGACATCAGGGGCAATTTAGGAGTATACTTTAATTTTTGGAAGCTGAGCTGGGAACTTCTTTAAATACGTGATCTATTTGTTTCTGGCACATCTAATAATAATCTTGGGAAGCCACATGGAGTTCGGGAAGATCCAGTGTGGCAAAAGGAGGAGTGATTGATGCTTATATATTTCCACTGATATATTACTATAAAGTGTTTTAAGGAATTTAGTGAAATAGATTATGTATGATCCCACAAAGGGAGAGGAACAATAGCTCTTCACATTTCTGTGGTTAAGAGTCACCATTTTTGACTTAGGCATAAAGAGTAAAAGAGATACTGTAAATAAAATCTTCCACAGAGGCAGAATGTTTATGCATTTAGTCTGTCTCATATGAGTTGTTGGAAGCAACACCAAAGGAACCGTCAATATTATCTCTCTTGCTACAGTTTTTCATCATTTTGCATTCCTACTGCCTAGTAGAATTAGATGCAGGTATTGGGTGTAGGTCATAGAATCATTAATGTTGTAAAAGATCTCTAAGACCGTCAACCTGACACCACCATGCCCACTAAACCATGTCCTGAAGTGCCACATTTGTACATTTTTTGAACCCCTCCAGTGATGGTTACCCCACCACTTCCCTGGGCAGCCTGTTCCCGGTGCCCAGGTAGTGGCAGCAGGAGACTGCAGGGATCACCTCTGTGAGGAGAGACTGGGGCTATCCAGAGGCTATCCAGAGCCAGACACAACTGGTTTCAACTTTCTACAACAGACCCACTACAGGGTACAGCTGAGCCCCTCAGCCAGGATGGTGATGCCTCTGGGAAACCATATTGAAGAAAGGGCAAAGCACTGCACAACAGAGAAAGAAGTGAGGAAAAACAACATGAAAAGCAGCTCTGCAGTCACCAAAGTCAGTAAAGAAGGAGGGGGAGGAGGTGCTCCAGGTGCAGGAGCAGAAATTTCCCTGCAGCCCATGTTGAATACCGTAGTGAGGCAGGCTGTTGCCCTGCAGCCCATGGAGGACCACACTGGAGAAGCAAGTGGATTTTTCCTGAAAGAAACTGAAATTCATGGAGAGGACCCACTCTGGAACAGGAGAAAAGTGTGAGGAGGAAGGAGCACCAGCAGAGAAGTGTTATGGACTGACCACATTCCCCATTCCCCACCCTGCTGTACTGCTCAGTAGGGGAGACAAGTATGGAGGAGTTGAGTTTGAGAAAAAGTGTGAGAAGCGGGGAAGGTGTTTTAGTTTTTATCTTTGTTTCTTACCATCCAAATCTATTTTTTTAATTGGCAATAAATTAAATCAATATTCCCTAAGTAAAGTCTGTTTTGTCCATGATAGTAATCGGTAAGTGGTCTCCCTATCTTTATATTGACCCATGAGCTTTTTCCCATCTCATTCCTGCCCCTTCCCCCCCCCCCCCCTGTTGAGATGCCCCCTCCCCCCCCCCCCCACTGTTGAGAAGGGGGAATGAGAGAGCAACTGGGTGAAAGTCTGGCAGCCAACCAAGGTGAATCCACCATAGTGAGCAACATCAAATTTGGCCCGGTTTATTTCTAGTTCTTAGTTTTCCAGCCTAAGAAATATGATTAGAATAACCGAGAAGTGAAAAATTGTAGATTTTAAAATTACTATGTCCAAACCACTATACATTCAAGTTTCTACTTCATTTTGCATAATATTTATGTGTGTGTGTATATTTAGACAGTCTGGGCAAGATTTAAGGCATGGAATAGCATAGAAATTGGTAAGAATTATAACACTAACCTGCAAACAACTGCTCAAATGAGCCGTCCCACTTATATAGCTGAAGTGCATTATTCCCATTTTTCAAAAGTATTATTTCAATGTTTAATGTTATGCAGTCACATCTTAGGTTGTGAAAAGAATTCCATGATTACTTTTTTCTGGATAATATGACCAAAAATAAAAGGTTGTGAGTTATGCCTTCACTTGCACTTAGAGAAGCCAATTACATTAAATTACTCCAGTGATTCTGCAGAGATGTCGCTGATTAACACTTCAGTTGTGCAACTAATCCTGTTGCTGCACAGAAAGGAATAAAATTTAGCTCACTTTTTCCTAAGTGTCTTGTACTGATTATGATAGTTCACAAGTGTAAAAGGAGGAAAAAAGTATATAAATACTTTAGAACTATAATCATTCTACTTAACAACTGTGTAGAAGTCAGGTGCCTAGCTTGATCTTGTTACCTGGATTTCTTCTGTAAAGAAGACCGGTACCTCCAGAAAGCAGTTCTACTCTTAATCATAGATTCTTATTTTAGGATGGAATCAAACATCTTCTGAATGTAAGCGAATCTGAGAAAAATAGATATGTTGATAAATGCCTACAGTGAATTTCAAAATCTCCTTAGGCATAGAAATATGCTGAAAAATGCATACCTAATATCTCGTATTTATTAGGCAGACAAAACTATTGAAATTTTCTCCTTTTATATGGCACCTGCCAGCATTGTGTTGGACTTCCTACGTTAACTGAGAGAATGACTATTTCTTGGCACACTAAAAATCACTTGCCATGAACTAGTTGCTCCTCGTGGATAGTTTATTCCACTAGTGTCTGACTCAGAGTAATTCTTCTGTAATCATAATTTTCTGCTGTCATGAACCATCTTCCATGAACTATGAACCATCTTCCTATCTACTCACATTCTGCAATAGTGAGTGGGAAGAGTAGAGGGCACTATGTAGAGAAGTGCAGTTGGGTACTGATTGTAAGTGGACATATTCTAGTTTTAATCTTTTCAGTCTTGTATGCACAAATCAGTATGCATGAAAACAAATAGGGTGAACAGATGTCAAACCTGACAAATACATATATCAACATTTCAAACTGAGAGGAGCAGAGGTGAATCTAATTGTAGTTTTAAAAAAGGTGTAATACATGCATATTGCCTGTATTATACAGGCAATGTATACATTGCATATTTGGGAGAGAAAAACCCATAAGATATTTGAAGGGAACTCAGGAGATGAGCATTACTAGAAACAAACGGTATCATGGATTTTGAGGATCCATTCCCTCTCTAAACTCCCAAATCCTTCTTTTGTGGCCTGATTATTCTTAAAATAGTATGATGAAATACAATGAGATGAGATGAGATGAGATGAGATGAGATGAGATGAGATGAGATGAGATGAGATGAGATGAGATGAGACGAGATGAGAAACTTCCAGACACTTGTTCTTATTTTCCTCTCAATATTTGATGTCAGTTGTTGTGCCTTGTCTCATTGCATGCCAAAGGAACTTAGATTTCAAATAACTATGTCAATTTTGAAAATAGGATTGAGGCTTCAAAGCCTCTTCTGGACAAGTTTTCAAAAGTCTTTAGATGCTTGATAAGCTGACTATGTGATTAGGTTGCTGTGATACAAGCAGCATGGGGTCTAGAGCATATCAGGTTCTCCAGGCATAAAAGCTGGCATCGTGGCAGATGGAAATTAGCTCACTACTGGTAGCGTAGTGCCCACCACGCTCATTGCTGTCACTGTGAACAAGCAGTGGCTCTGTAAGGCTGTATCATGCTTCAAATGATTTTGTAGTAAAACCACAATAAGTTCAAATATCTCATGGACTTTTAAAAACCAGTTTAGTGATCGATTTTCAAGAATGTTTTGGCCTTTAAAAAGGGATTTTACGTGTTTTTTATTTTTTTGAAGTTTACTTAGACATAGTTATTGAACTACTTAAGTATGATGGCACTAAAAAAGCTGTATTTTAGAGATGAGGCATAATAAAAACAATGGAAAGGATGGTACATTATGAACCTATGATTTCTTTTCTCAGTCACAGTTGCCCATTTGCAGTCTTACACTCATGTAAATATAAGGTAATGTAACCCTTTCCCTTTCTTTCCTTTCTTTATCATCAGTTTCAATCGGACAAATATATACATGTGGGCAGCCATATATGTGTATATATATATATATGAATGCATAAATGTGTGAAAGTCATCTGAAATAATAAGCAATACAGAGTAACTAATTCAGCAATTTCCACTTTCCTTTCTGCAAAACGCAGGTACAAACAACACGTAATGAAACAGGGGAAGCTTAAGAATTATGCGAATAAATGCTTCTTTTCCTGACGCATAATTATTTCATTTCATTAATTAATTTGCCAGGAGATAGAGTCAAACAAGAAGTACATATTTATAAGGTAATTACAACATCAAAAATTATGTTGGGTAGGAAAATAACAGGAAAATAAATCTGTACATTTTGATACAGAAGGTAAAGAATCCATTAGGTGGCTGGAGACAACTGCCATAAAAACACAGCTTGCACTATTATTTCAAAGATTCCTCCACAAGCATGTTGTAGTTTGCTCTACAAGGCTAGCTACTGTCAAAAGCTGATCCAAATGAATATCTGGACTCATCTCACATGTTCTGTGACTCTTTGAGTTTTGTTTTCTTGGTTAGCATATTCATCATCAGTCATAGTGAAACTGCAGAATTTTCAAGTGATTAGGTTTGCTACAACCCCCTGCACTGCCCATCCACCAGATTGTATCACAGTTGTAGAAGCACTTTTTGGTACAGCAGTAAATATTGGCAGTGGAGAACATGCAGTTTATTAGTAGAAGCCCTGCATTGCAATTTTCCATTCTCTGTGAGAAAGCAAACTTACTTCTCTGAGGCTGACTGACATCTTTGCCACCAGGTATTTCTTTTTTTTTCTAAAACAGAGTGGAAAGGCAATAAAAAAGGTTGAGTTATTTTCAGATTGTCTGGCATTCGTAAATCAAATCACTGCCCAATGTATTTGTAGTGATTAAAATGCTACATTTTAGAGCTGGAAATTGAGTGTCCTGGTCTCAGAAACAGATGAGCTTTCTAAAAGCAGTATGTTTCCTAATGCTTTAAGTCAAAGAGAATTTGGAGTGAATATGTCCATCAACTACTATGCAGCAAAAAAACCCTTGTTAGTCATCGATTTATATTATTACAGAAAATTTTCTACCACAAATAATATCTAAATCAAATTGGCATCAGTTTCACCATCTGATACCTTGATTTTGCTGAGCTTTTCTGCACTGTGCTGATTAAACAGTCATCCCCAATAAAGACAGCTGTGTATCCAAGAAAAATCATTTATTACAAGGAATGTTACCACCCAATAAGGCTACCTGGACCAAGAGCTTCAATTGCCAGATTGAGGACTGCACAGCTAGAGGTAGTTGAAAACTGCTCCACTTTTTTGATTGGCCATTTTGGCAGCTCAAATGGGACAGCTCCTGCAGAAAGCTGAAGCAACAGGTTGAAATGAGAATTACTGAATAAATCCAAGAAGGCTGGCGAGCAGGTGCATTTTATAGCTGCACAGCTATACTGCAGTCCTTCTCTACAGCATGTCAGAAGAGGACAGAGCTGTAAATATATCAATACATCAATATATTAGTTCTCAAAAGAACTTTTATGCTTTATTTCCAAAGTATACTTGATTTAGAAACCTTTTTGCTAAGATTTTATCTGTTTTCTTTCATTGTTATATATACTTTAAGATATAAACTTTAAGTCAGATTCCTTGAAGTTTCAGATGCTGGGCAACTGTGGAGAAATGCTGTGATGGCCTGGGCATTTACTTTGTGTTTTCCCTATTGTCACAAGGACTAGAATTTCCACGTAGAGGACCAGTGATGCAACTAAACTTAAGCAGGCTTTGGTCATGTGGAATTCAGCATTTGGCTATCTGTATAGTGGTACTAGCAATGAGGAAGAGGAGCTTAACTTGGTTCACAGTATAACCACAGCCAAAATAAAACTAATTAAAACTGAGCTTGCAGTGCATAAATTCCTGATTCCTGTATGACAAAAGACCAAGATTTGTCACTGAGGCATGTCAAAGATAAAGTGAAAACCTTCAAAAGAAAAAAAAAAAGAAAGAAAGATTATTCTGAAGTCAAGAACTCTCTGACAGAGACAAACATTTAGGAATATTTTCCTGCATCCTTAAGTTACCAAAAGCTCATAAAATCAATCATGTGTTCTGTGTACCCATTGACTGTTTTTATTAGATACAAAAGAGTTACAGTATGGTATTTGCTCTAAAAGGTATAGAAAATGCATAAAGGATTCATTTTGCTATTTACATTAAAGGAATGTATAGGTATCAAACATATGTTCTGTTTAGCCTTAGAGCTACAAGTTATGTAAGTAAATTTATCCTGTAGTGTACTGTAGATTTTTTAGCATTCTTTCTCCCATGTGATTTGTTTAGCATTTTAAGGTTCTTCTTTGTCAAGTGATACGCAGTTTAAGTTGATGTTATTATGGTTGCTCTAATAATCACATCTTGTGTTAATACCTTTTCTATATCCCTCTCAAATCTGGACTTTAACATGGATGGGTTGTTTTGTATTCAGTGGCAGGATGTGATTAATTTTCTGTTCTTCACTTTTCTTAGGTATTGAAAATCAGTTCTTGTGATCTTAGGGTGGTTCAGTCCTGCATTTGTAACAGACCATAGAATCATAGAATCATTTACGTTGGAAAAGATCTTTAAAATCATCAAGTCTAACCATTAACCTAACAATGCCACGTCCACTACTAAACCCTATCCCTAAGCACCACATCTACAGGTCTTTTAAATAACTCAGGGATGGTGACTCAACCACTTTCCTGGGCAGGCTGTTCCCATGCTTGACAACCGTTTTAATGAAGAAATTTTCCTAATATCCCATCTAAAATGATGGTGGTTATGGCTTCTGAATAAGAGTTCAACACAAAATGTAGCCCATTTCAATTCCTTCAGTAGGATTGTAAGAACTTTTTTTCAAGCTAGAGTTTACAGATATATTGTTGAATGAAGTCTGGATGAAAGATGGTGAAGTAAAAATAAGTGTACTCTTGCCATTCTAGTTTAGTATTTATTGACTTGGTTATTCAGGGGTTATTGCTGTTTTTCTTAGATTACTGTGTGATAACTGCCTGGAAGCCAATGAGCAAGGTTTAGGACTATTCAGCTTCTTTTCTGATTGTTGGAAGATCTTGTGTTATGGCTACAAATAAAGTCATATTAGATAGGAGTTAGGATTACATGTTTGTATTTTAAGATAGACTTTATCTTTTCATCTGTTAGCAATTGCTTTTATGAGACATAAACCATGACATAGCCCATGAATTACTATGTCTGTTCCCAGTTCAATTTTTTTTTCCCTTCTGGGATTCAAATTAATCTTTCTCATAGGACAGAGCTGCTAAAAGTAGTTTTAACATATTTTTGTGTAATATATAAAATATCCACTCCATTTTACAAAAAAATTATGCAAAACTGAAAAATAATCCCCAAAAATGTTGTTAAAAAAAGCATTAACCTACCACCCCAACTCCTTTTCCGCTATTGCATGATACATGGGTTGTACTTAAAACTGTTCTACAGAGAATATTATTATAGGTACAATATGTTCACTTTAACTTGCCACTAATACAAAAATCAATCATTTCACCTATTTCTTAAAGCTGTTCACTGTAACTTCCCAGGAAGAGTTAACACATCTGGTATGCACATCAAGGAGAAAGCACCCAGTTACAGCACTCCCTTTCAACTTACAGGTGGACGAAGATCACTCTGATGTGCCAGAGTGAGAGAAGGGCTTTTGCGTGCTATAACACAGTTGCCATAATTAAGGACTCTGCCTGTCTTCTTACGAGCAGGCAATTAATTGACAGAGAATGTGAATGCTGCATATATACAGTGCAGACTTGAAGTCTATGCTGCAGTCTAGTGTAGAGATGCCCCAAGTAGATTTAAACAGATTTTCCAGCAGGCTTCCAGCTGCCCAGTATTGGCTGTTTTGTTCTGCTTATCTCCAGCTGTTACATTGTTTCTGATACCTAAGGAGTGCCAATCAGCCAACATGAAAGGTAGATATCCTATTTTTAAGTGCTGCTTTCACTCCTAAGGCTAGTGATAGCAGCAATGAAC
>NW_010528264.1:18451-30058 GCF_000687285.1 Phaethon lepturus | reverse complement strand
CCCTTCTAACCATTCTTTTACAGTCTCTGAAGTCTTTTCTTTCGACAGGTACTTCTAGAAAACTTTTAGAGTGCCAGCAGGCTTTATGCTGATACCGGCAGTGTTTTCACTTCCTGAAGTGCTATAGCTCCAGCTGCTTCTGTTTAAGTTCCATCTGTGGAGAAGAGAAATTCTGGAGGGACCTCCATTTCATAATTTGTTCAGAAAAACATTTTGAACTACTTATTGAGACAAAAAACAGTAGTGACAGCTACGCTTTTTTATCCTAGAAGGTTGCTGCAAAAGGATTTCTTAGAGGGTCTATAATCTCCTCTCCCTCTGCAAAGCATAAAAAAATTAATCAATCTTTCAGATGTTGAAAAAAATTATAAAGGAATTTAAGGTATTACTTCTGTTCAAAAAATAAAACTAGTTTAGATGCTGCCAGGTGGGCATTTAAGGATCTGACTGATAGGAAGAAATAGTAATGCATTACAATGTTTGAAGCATAAAATTAGTCACAATATCCTCTCAAAAGCAGGGAGATCTGCTTGGGGAAATGTAGCAGGGATGAATATATCCAAGACATTACAGCTCTATCTATTATTGTATGTTAAATAGTGATAGGGAAAGCTTCCAGGCAACAGAATTTGATCCTGTCTACCACTAAACTGTTAAAAAAATCCCTGGCATTATGTATATATTTATTTAGGGCCTGTGTCAGCTATGGCTTTCCCTTGTCTTTCTGTGTATGCATTAGAAGATATTGTGGGGTAGGAAGCCATTTCTTGTAGGCAGCTGTGACATCTTTTAAAGATAGTTTAATGGTGGAGACACAGGTTGTCCCATGCTAGTTGGCCTCAGTGCTAGGTCATGGTCCTGTGTTAGTTTACTAATATAACTAGTGAGTTTCCATCATATTCTTGAATATCTAGCAGCAGCCAACAAATGGGAACCTTACTACAATTTGTCATACCTTCTCAAGAGAGTACAATGGTGCAAAAGTTTCTCCCTAGGGAAGAATTGTCCCTGGAATTACAGAAACACCTATGACCACAGGAAGTAAACTACAGTTTATTCCAATGAATTGAACGAAACATTCAGTTCTTGAAAATTGGTGGTATTGTGTGATGGCTGCAAAGCTGAATTAGATTCACCTTTCTACATTGGGATTACCTAGTAGCTCTGGAAGCAGGGCTGTAGACAGGGCAAAGAATAAGAGGGTCTTGGTTTGGGTGCATCGACACTTCAAATATGCCTGAATCCTTTAAGAGAGAAGAGGTCAACAATGAAAGTCCTGAGACAATGAGGGCAACACAAGAAGAACTGAAATATCTCACTGTAACTGTCACAGAGTAGGAGATTGCTACTGGCAGGTGCTGGGAATTTAAACACTTTGGTATGAGGCAATGGGCCTAGCCAGATTTGGTTAAAGATTACCTTAATTCATTAGTAAGAAAAAGATGGACAGTTTGAGGGATGTTGTTTCAGCTGAGGGCAGACCAGTAAAGAGGTTGTTGAAAGTAGAGCTTAGATAGAATAAATATTTATTTTTAATTACAAATATTATAATTTATAAAGGAGTTAGTTACCATAAGAAAAGCTTGTTGTCTTTTCCTTACAGGAGAGTCAGTTAGTTCCTTGTAGCTTTTTGTTTTTAGAACCTGGCTGTGACACAGCCAGGAAATGAGCATTCCAAGAGCCTCTCCAAGACCCTAATGTATATGCTGCCTGGTTAAACCAACAGTGCTAAATAATTAGACAATGTATTTGTATTTACGAAGAGGTAGTGATGGGAGGAAAGATATGTGTATTTATAAACATTTTGGGTCTTCAGTGATATAATTTCAGGATAAGCAGTGCATTTCGCTGCTTAAATCCTTCTAATTTCAGTACATACTCAGAATTAAACTTGGCCTTCAACTGTTTTCTAAGTGGCCTCTTACAAAACAATATTAAGTATTAGTTAGTAATATAGTTTTACCAAGTTAACTTACACTGGTTGATTGATTAATGGGCTTAAAACTGGAAGAAAATAGTGAAAAAAACCTGGCTAAATGAAAAAGTGGTTAAACACACCTCACTGTCCTTAAAAAAGATTTTTGCACATATATTTTTAATGCATACAGAAAATCCTGTCCTCGTGAAATGAAAAGTTGCTTCTAATCATCGTCATGAAAAATGGAATGAAAAAAAATTAAAACCTCATCAAGTGAAATTTGTGTTCTGTTCTGAACAAATAAATGCCTTTCTAGCTTTGCAATTTGGCAAGAAATTTCTATAATCCGAATGTTATTGAAAAGTATGGCAAATAATAAATATTTAGAAAGAGCATGTTAGCTCGGAGAACTACAGGTAAGAATAACTTTTTCACTTCCAAAGTATTAATCAGATTTTAAAAAACTATAATAATTCATGAATGAACTGAGTTTTAAACACAAAATATTGACATGTTCCACTGTTCTCAAGCAATACAACCAGCAATTTGATTATTAAGTTACTAGTCTAAAATATGAAGATTTAGGCTAAAATCTCATTTTTAAAACAAGACATAAAAAAAGGAATGTTCTGATCCTGGGACCTGTTCTTCACATGCTTGGCAAGTTCTCCATTAATCAGTAGGATTTTGATTAGAAGGCTTAAATATGTTCACTACAAGATACACTAAGCTAGTATTTTCTGGTGGACTAGGGAAATTTGTACGAAAAGTTTGTAACCATCTCTTTGGCTGACAGATAAGGAAGGAACCTTATAGCCACATGACAGTGCTACGGAATCTTTAAATAACAGATTTCTGCCTCTTCATCTATAGAATAACAGAGTTACTACAAAAAAACCCAGATTTAAAACCTTGCAGAACCACTGAATTAAATTTTTTTAATCTACCATTATCTGCCAGCTTCTATACAAATAGTAATTTCTGGAAATCAAACAAATGGAAATGTACATCGTTAAAAGAAAACTACGACTTCCTATTTTCGCTGAAAAAAATTAAAGAACGCCTGGGCATGAAAAGATATATTAGAGCCAAAATAAGTAAAATGCGTCTGAGTAGCTCAACAAGGAATACAAATTATCTTACTTCTGTTTAAATAATACTGGAAGAAATTTAACAAAGAAGAAATTTTTGGATATTGCTTTAAAAGCAGGCTGAAAATATGAACTTGAATTGAACCTATTTATAAAAGGAAAAAAAGCTAAACAAAAGTTAATTATATTGATAAAGGAATGTGATACTTACCTTTGTTGTAATTCAGTGTGTGTTTAACTCATAACAGATTTTTAACTCGGGGGAGGGTGCATGAACTAGGTGGAAAACAATGTGAATCTTCAATATAAACTAACGTAGTCTCCCTGTGTTTTTATTAACTTTGGACCTTCAAAAACAATTCCAAGAACACCATATGCTTTGCGGAAGTGCGTTAGTATTATGAAGCTTGATAACAACAGAAGTTATTACACAACTCTGGTTTTATTTGGTTATTTTAAATGTATTACAGTTTTCCATCAGAAGAACTTTGGAAATATCCTTCTACAACCAAGGGTTATTAATTTCTGTAGTCTTTATGACCAGACTAAGCAATACTCATGATCTCGTTTACAACCAAGCACTGAAATCTCCCTAATACTTATCACTTTTGAGTCTGGTGTACTCCATAGACTTTGGTGGAATAAAACTGCTGCTTTTATAAATGTAGAAAAGAAAGCTTATGGGGTCAGAAGTGGGTTTAAAAATGTACTCAGAGTGTTTCATATATAAGAAAGCTACATCTCAGCTATATAAAACGTTCAATCTAAGTTACCAAAGCTAGAGTCAGATCCAAGAAAAGCTGCTTAAAGTGGAATTTAGAGGCAGAGTGAAGGTGTCAAAATATAAAATTATTGTCTTGGACACACTGATTATCTTCTGTGGTGATTTTGAACATGTCCTACCCTGACTCTGGTATAATCATTTCTGTGTGATGACAGCTTCAGCAACAGATTTTGTCAGTCAAAGTAATACTGCCAGAGCATTGTCACAGCCAGGAGTGCCTGTTTGAACTCCTCAAGGTGAGGAAAGAATTCAGTCCAGATCTCACTGCAAGGGTGACAGCTTTAAACAGGAAGTGTTGTATGAAAGGTAGTACTTTACTACCAAAAGCAGATTACAACAGCACTGTAGAAAATTATGATTCTCCCTCTATTCTTTGAAAGAATAGCTGGATATACATTCATAGTGGCTGGATCACAAACAGGTTTCAATTAAGAGCTTAGTGGCCTTTCTGGCGTGGCTCTTACTTGATTGCCTGTTGCCGAAACTGGTCTACTATAAATAAACTCAGCATTTGTTGAGCTGGAGGAAGAGCACCCAGCATAGAGGCTATCAGAGCTTCCATGGAAAGAGGCAAAGCCTGGACAGGAGTGACTGAGAAACCAAGCCCACTATCATCAATATTTGACAGTTGTTTACATAAACACTTTTCTTATAATTACAGCTCCTTTAGATGCTCTTTAGGAAGGATTACACCAGAAAAGGACAGACAGAGGAAAAATGTTTCTGCTGCTAAGCTTAAAGATCTCGGAAAATAACAAGTTAGAAGGTAAGAAATGCCAAAATTAAATCTATTTCTCAAATGTCAAATTATGCATGAAAAATGCTCTTCAACAGACTATTGCCATAGGTTTTACATGATGTTTCTCAAAGCTAGCTAGAAAGTTGTAACCAAAACAATTTGTTTTTCCCCAAAGAATCTGTTCTATGATCATTTTGTGAAATTGTATCAATTTCAATAAAAAATTTTCCAAGGGAACAGATTTCAAAGTTCTTATTGTAACATTTACAGTTGACATTGGAATGTTTTGGAATTTTTTGTGGTTTTGGTTTTAATTTATATTAAGGGATTTTGCTATTACCACTGCATTGTTTGATTATTTCACAAATAGGTGGTATGGTTCTGAAAAAAAAGTTGTTTCAGTGGGTCACACATTTAAACTAACATGAACATAATAGAATATTTAAATTAATATATTACACCATATAGTCATTATAAATGTGTCATGTCATGATTCAATGGCTGAAAATTATTGATTAAAATTTTTAATTTTGCATACATGCTGGTCTCATAAAACATAATCATGCAAATATTCTGAAATAAAACAGAAATTACAATGTGAATATTTTGGCTTTTGAAATTCAATTTCAGGAGACAATCTTAAACACATATATGTTCTGGAATGAAAAAACTGAAACCTCAAGTCTGGCCAAGTGGAAGTTCTGAATTTGGATTGACTTTGTAATCAAGAAAAACTTCAATTTTTAACAATATTTTTGTCTCCTTAATTGAGAAAAATCTTAAAGAAGCTCTAACTTCTTTAACTTTTTTCTTTTTTTCTTTCTTCTTTTTTCTTTCTTCTTTCGCCTTTCTTCTTTTTTCTTTTTTCCTTCTTCTTTCTTCTTTCTCTCTTTATCTCTCTTTCTCTCTTCCTTTCTTTCTTCCTTTCTTTCTTCTTTTTTCTTCCTTTTTCGCCTCCTTTGCCTTTTCAGCTTTGCCCTTTTCTGGTTTTTTTTTTTTCCATTTTTGCCTTGCTTAGGCTTTCAGCTATTGAAGGTATTGGCTGATTTAGTAAGGGAGCATTTATTATTTTTTACCTTGAAATTATTTTATGAAAGGAATCTTAAAAGTATTTCTACCTCTACATTAAATCTTGTTGCTTTGCAAGAAATTAACTTTTTTCCTAAACAAATCTGTTTTAATTTAAGACAAACTACTAAGGTCTGGAGTGCTTACTTTGGCAAAAACAGTATTATCTCAATAGTGATACCATTATTTCAATATTTTTGCTATGATAATGGAAATTGCTTCCTGTGACAACTATGAGCAGAAAAAGACAGTGAAACAGCTGCTGGAAGCTGTTTCTCTGTCTGGTGTTTGGGCCCTAACCTAACTGCTGGTTAAGACAAACTCAGACTATCATAAGCTCTGGTAGCTTCATCATTCAATTAATTTTCTTTCAGAGGTAGGGATGTAGCTATATTCTGACAGACTTAGACAAAAGATAACCTGCTGTATACCTTTTACTAGGCTGCTAAGAGAAAACAATACAAAAACCCACCCCACCCCAGGCAACTACGAAAAAAAAACATTCAGTAGACATTTTACATTATTTTGGGGACGTGCAACTTAGATTTATACGCATAAAATGAAGTGTGCAGGGAATGATATTAAGTTTTTTTAAAATGTCATGTTAAATGTCATAAGATGTCATAAATCATTGCTCCTTTCAGATTTCTGACTAGTAAATGAATTCTTGAAGAATCTCTTATTAAAAAACCTCTGCTCTGTAACAGAACATTGTGGACTTTGATTTCTTTACCAAGAAATAAATTCAGAAGTATTTGGACTGAATGGCAAATAAATTTAAAGTCTTTTAATTTTTTTTTTTTTAATATCTCTTCAAATACATCCCTTCATCACTGCAGGGGATCACTCTCATAGTTGTTACATCTGTTTCTTTGTTGTCTTTACCTCAAAGGAAATTTCATTACAAGCCCCTTGCGTTCTATCAGCATTGAAATCACTGGTTTAATTTTTAACTTGTGAAGGTGTGAGAATAAGCAAGGAAATAATAAATAGATAGAAAATGGTTACGTTGTACTCATTTTAGCATAGGAATGGAATCAAGTTTGAGCATAGGCTGAGATTGCATTCAGCTTTACAAAAAAATAATTTTTATGAAATTCTAAAAATGGGTATTGGCATAAGAATGGTGTCAATGTTTCACTTGACGGTAATGTAGTTTCCTGATACTTTACTGAATTTAAATAATTCCTCCATACATCATAAATCTGCAAATAATGATGGTCCCACCTGCCTTGTTTTGGAAAATGTAAAGCTGGTGACAGTTTCAAAAGTGAGTTTCTTTCATATGAGTTAACTTGTAGCTAGCTGGGTTTAAGATAATCACCCAAGCTCTTAATGAACACAGCACCTTTTTTTACTCATTAATATGTTAAATTTTGTATGCCTAAACTCAAACAGAAAGAAGGAAGCATTTGTCAAAAACTCCAGAAAGTCTTCTAATCCACCAAAAATAGGTAACTCTCCTCTTTTTAACTAACTACAAGAAGTCACATGGTATTTTTTTCCATTTTGGATCCAGTACTTCTTTTTGTGCAAAAAAAAATAAGACACCCTATATAGTTATATATGCATACATATGTGTGTGCATGCAATTTTTTATATATATATATGTACCTATATACATGGCCATATAGCTTTCATGCTTCAGAGTTGGTCTGGAAATAGGAGCAAATCCTGCATGGTACTGAGTTGAAAGTGCAGAAAACAGGCAGGTCATGGAAAATAATGACACTCCAGTATCTTGCATAGGTACTTAGAACCAGACCAGATACGACCTTAAACAGGGACAAAAGGTTTTGCTATGTCTAAAGGAGTTTGTTTTGGAGTACTAGCATTACATACGCTCATAGAATCATAGAATCATTAAGGTTGGAAAAGATCTTTAATATCATCAAGTACAAACATCAACCCGACACCATTATGCCCACTAAACCATGTCCCGCAGTGCCATGTCTAAACATTTTTTTGAACACCTCCAGTGATGGCGACTCCACCACCTCCCTGGGCAGCCTGTTCCAATGTTTGACCACTTTTTCAATAAAGAAATTTTTCCTAATATCCATTCTAAATTTCCCCTGGTGCAACTTGAGGTCATTTCCTCTCATCCTATCACTAGTTACTTAGGAGAAGAGACCAACACCCACCTCACCACAACATCCTTTCAGGTAGTTGTAGAGAGCAATAAGGTCTTTATGATGTTACTTTATAAGTATGTTAAACATTAACACTATAAGTATTTTTCCCTAGAGCAAATTCCTCCCATATAAGGATAATCCTTTATTTGACATTATAGGCTTGCTTATCTTCTTACATTTTGCATTGTCATAGTTCTGTGCAGTGTCCACAGCAGGACTGGTAAATTTTTTATTGATTCTAGCTGGAGTGCATTTTTACATTAGCATAATTTGTTTATTTTTAATATAACTCTTGCACATAAACTCTTGTGCAGGTAATATGATGAAGTTAGAGTGGTTATTGCTACAAGAGAATACTAAGACCTGTACAAAGTATATACAAATGTATATTGTGCAGAGTAAGATCAGATGTTCTCTGTCCTTTATTTGGGTGGTCACCACATAGAGAGGAATCCTGATCTGAAGGTAGTAAATGACAATTTAGTATTGACATTATTTGATAAAGCTACTCTGTTAATTGAGTATAAAGCTCTAGAGCAGGTTTATTCATGTCAGATTATTTTACTTGCCCTCTTTCCATTTACATTTCTTGGTTTTAGCTGTCTGTCTTTTGTCTGACTGTATGTTTAGAGAGGTCTGGACTGACTTTGAGACTGTTCCAATCCTTTTTGACAGATATAGAGTCCTTTGGGAATGGTCCTTAATGCTCTTAGGCCTGTCTGACTTGATTGAGACAGATTTGATAAATGAGGGAGCAAGTTTAGGTCCATTTTACAATAACAAGTATACTCCAGTGCTCTAGCTCTGTTGATAACTTGAGCTCAGGCTGAAGGAACTTTTTCTTTTAGCCTTGCCTGTTATCTGTGTGGCTATAGTGTATTGTTTGTTGACTCCACTAAGCTCTGTGCTTATCAGCTTTTGAAGACTTACCAGCTTTTGAAGACTCTTAAGATATCATTAGTATTTAATTGTTCTTCTGTGGAAGAAGAAGGATGAGGATATTTTTATCTGTTCTCCACAGAATGCAGGGCTATATTTCTTTCCTTACAATCTTCCTGTAAGGGAAAATTGAAGCCTACAAAATGTGGGAATCGGGAATGCAGGACATGTTCCTTCAGCTTTACACTGAACAGAAGAACTGGCCAACAACATAACCAGGGTGGGCTACATCCTACAAAAGTGTGCTGACAGGCATCTTTGTATTCTTGAATATTCCAGGCTGCATGGTCTAACAGTGTTTCTCCACCATAAGATTATGCCACATTAAAGAGGGGATTGCTTAATGGAAGAGAGGTGCAGGCATCAGAGTGAAGGGATGTGATGTTTAAAATCTCTTCTATATTTGAACAATCTAGAGAGCTGCGTTACAAGTTCTTACCTTGGAACCACTTTTTATAAGGAAAGAGTCTAAGGTGTTGTCCCAAACTGAACAGTTGATGCAACCATCTAATGAATAAAATTAATTAAATTGATCTAATCAATTAAATACACAGTAATAAATCACCAGTATCCAAAGCAGAAGAGTTGCTCAAAAGTACGAAAAGAACTCAAATATGAAACTGCAAAATTATTAACTATAATGTGTAACTGTGTTGTTTCACGAAGCCTCAGTATCCCAACAGAAACAAAACTGTAAAACCAGTCGCCTACCTCTGCATTTACTTCAGGTATGCAAGCTGTATAGCTAAGTTATATAAATAAACAGCCATGTGCACATAGATTTTTCTCTTTGGATTACAATACCATTCCAGCCAGCTCTACAGCAAACTGGAAATTGTTTCTTGACACTGGTCTTTGGATGATAGTTTTCTATGTTAATGAAATATGCAAAATCAGTATATGCTTTCTCCTAAAATTACTTATGTTGTTATGTCCTGGAACAAACCGGGAACATACATCCATCCTTGTGGGGGCAGTGCTCTTCTGAGGCAAGTCCTGACATCAGGCGCGCTGCTGTTACACCTCTGGCATCCTGGCTGTGGAAATTTACATTGCATTTTCCCATTGTATGTGCCATGGTTGTGCTCTCCAGTACTGGCATAGATGACTGACATTTTTATAGATAAAATTGTTAGTTTGAGCTTGAAAGGTTTCTTTGATAATTGATCTCATAATTATAGCTGTTCAGTTCATATAATAACCAATTTTATGGCTTAGAAACAGTTTAAAACCATTAAGCTGCCAGATTATGAGTAATTTTTCTGCTTTGGAAATTATAATTAATGTTGTTTTCTTTGAGAGAAAACCAACTTACCTATGTAACTTCATAATGATTTTATTCTTTTCATTTAATTTTTCATCTCCTATTTCTCTACATTCACTTACTAATAAAAGTTTGACATTATAGTCCTTCATGTTTTCTCTCTGCCTGTCTGGTATCTGTTTCTGCAGAAATTGATTCTGTGTTCCAGAGTTTGTTTCTTTTACTATTATTATTTCTCAAAGGCCTCTCAAAGTCTTATCAGGCCAGAAAATTCAAAACCGATCTTTTTTTTTTATTTTTCTCTAGTTTAATTTTTCTTAAGATAGGCTTTTGACCTTTCATTCATTCTCCTACCTGGGGAATCAGTGAAATTATATCTTTTTCTCTCTCCTGCCCCCACCAGCTTGTCATTTGTGTGCATTTCCCTACCCTTATTTTCTGATATTGTATTTCAGTTTTTTTGAAATGTCATTTGTATAATTTCTAAACAGCCTTTCTTTCTAAATAACAGACTACAATTATATAATAACAATTCTAGCTTGAGACAATTGAATGTTTTAAATAAAAATTGAAAAAAAAATTACCTTTGTGCCTGGCAAGATCATGGAGCAGATCCTCCTGGAACCTATGTTAAAGCACACGGAAAGAGGTGATTGGTGACAGCCAACATAGCTTCACTAGGGGAAAATTGTGCCTGACAAATCTGAGGACCTTCTACAACAGGGTTACAGTATTAGCGGATAAGGGAAGAGTGGTTGACAACATTTACCTGGACATGTGCAAAGCATTCGACACTGTCCCACACAACATCGTCATCTCTAAATTGGAAAGACATGGGTTTGACAGATGGACCACTCAGTTGATAAGGAATTGGCTGGATGGTCACAGTCAAAGAGTTGTGGTCAATGGTTCTAATGTCCAAGTGGAGACCAGTGACAAGTGGTCACTTGACTTGAGGGTCACAGTGACCCTCATGGGTCTATACTGGGAGCTGGCACTATTTAACATCTTTGTGGGTGACATGGAGAGTAGGATTGAGGGCACCCTCAGCAAGTTTGCTGATGACACCAAGCTATGTGATGCAGTTGACATGCTGGAGGGAAGGGATGGCATCCAGATTTGAGAAGTGGGCCTGAGCAAACCTCATGAAGTTCAACAAGACCAAGTGCAGGGTCCTGCACCTGGGTCACGGCAATCCCAAGCACAAATACAGGCTGGGCAGAGAATGGATTGACAGCAGCCCTGCTGAGAAGGGCTTGGGAGTGTTTGTTGATGAGAAGTGCAACATGACGTGGCAATGTGCACTGGAAGCACCTAAAGCCAACCGTAACCTGGGCTGCATCAATAGAAGTGTGACCAGCAGGTAAAGAGAGCTTATTCTCCCCCTCTACTCCACTTTGGTGAGACCCCACTTTAACCACTGCGTTCAGCTCTGGGGCCCCCAACATAAGAAGGGCATGGACCTGTTCAAGTGAGTCCAGAGTAGGGCCATGAAGATGATCAGAGGGCTGGAGCACCTCTCCTATGAAGACAGGCCAAGAGACTTGGGGTTGTTCAGCTTGCCTTCTAGTACCTGAAGAGGGCCTACATGAAAGCTGGAGAAGGTTTTTTTACAAGGGCATGTAGTGGTAGGACAAGGGGGAATGGCTTTAAGCTGAAAGAGGGTAAA
>NW_010528264.1:453-18397 GCF_000687285.1 Phaethon lepturus | reverse complement strand
TAGATCAGATACAAGGAAGAAAGTTTTCACAATGAGGGTGGTGAGGCACTGGAATGTTGCCCAGAGAGAAGTTGCGGACGCCCCATCCCTGAAAGTGTTCAAGGCCAGGTTGGATGGGGCTTTGAGCAACGTGGTCTGGTAGAAGATGTCCCTGCTCGTGGCAGAGGGCCTGGAACTAGATGAACTTTAAGGTCCCTTCCAACACAAACCATTCTATGATTCTAAGATTGTAAGATTCTATGATTCTATGATTCTGTGATCCTATGATTCTATGAAAGGATTTTCAGCTACTTGGATTCCCTTATGAAAGCTATTGGTTAATGGAAAAATATTAGCTCTTTGGCAAAGAAATTAGCACCCTCATTTTTGGCCTAATACTGAAAAAATTTTCATTTGAAAATTTCTCTGTCATTGAAAGTACCTTTGAATTATCTTTATAAATATATATATATTTGTATTTTTTTTAACTGGCCTACATCTTTCATGGAATAACAAAAACAGACTTTCAGACTGTATCACATTGACTAAGGAAGGTAGAGTATGGCATTATGTAGAAGGTACTGTCCAAGTCAGCACATTTTGACTGTGTGGGACAATAATGCACTGACCAGTGACAAATAAAGATTCCCATCAGATACTACAGTAACATTTCCAAACTGAAATTTTCTAAATTTGACTGAAAATTCTAGTTTTTCTCTACAGAAGGAAAAAAAAATTGTGGAAATTGAATAGAATATAACTTTCCCCCAAAATATTTTTATTAACTCCAGCAGTTATCAGTTACCTGGCCCTGAGCTCCAGACAAGATTATCATTAATGTTCAATATGCGTGTCATGCTCCTGTAGTAGTAACTTTCAAGTGTAAAGAGAGCATTAACTGGAACACATTAACTTTATGACATGTTGTTATATGAAAGTAAAGCAATTAAACTGTGTCATGACTGCATCATCTCAAGTTGCAACTCTCAAACAGATGTTTTACTGCACTTGATCTCTTTATAGAGATTTATCTCTTTATCAATCTCTTCATTGTCATGGAAGTAAATGCAGTTTTTAAAATGAGAATTGTATAACATATATAAAAAGGATTATTGTTAAGTTTAAAACATCACTTTATAGATGGCGAGCTTGATAAGTAATATAATGAATCTGTTTTTCTAGTGTTTTCATTAGTGGCAACACTCTCACCCAACCTTAGATCTCCCTGTAGTTGGAAAAAAACCCAAAGTATGCTAAGTTTTTGCTTTATGGCAAAGGGAGATAGCTACATGCAGTAGAATAGCAAAGGGTTAGGGGTTTTTTTTGCTTTTTAATTGTTTTTTATACAATCTACTGTTAGAGGTTTTTGTGTGGTAACCATGTGTTCCCATTTGCTGTTTGCCACTGCAGAGGCCAAATAGAACTGGAGGCAAAGGAGTGAGATCCCTGCCTGGAATAGGAAAAGGAGATACAGGAGATTATTTAGGATAAATTAGATGTATTCAGATTGGCTGACCTAGGTGCTTAAAGATCTCGCTCCATCTCATATTCAGTGTAGGCCATTTGGAGCAAGTTTGTGATGGTAAAAATGGTAATTTATCAGAAAAGACAAGCTCCACAAGCTGAATCAATGTAACTGTAAATTTGTCCCATTTACATTGTATGTTTCCTTTTCATCCTGAGACTGTGTTTAGAATTGCTCCCCTAATACTTCAATAATGTCATAATTCTAGAAATAAATTCAAAAAGGTTGTAATTATTTTCACATAAATGAAAGGTAAAATAAGTCCCAGCATTATTTAATCTTTAGCAGGTCTGCCCTTTGAGAGCTTATTATCATAAAAGCTAGGAATAATTGACGCCCTGACAAATTCTAAAAGGATTGACCTGTTTTACACATATTCCAGACAAAGTGACAGTATTTTAACTTTACTGCAAGAAGAAACTTACTTTCTTTCCTCTTTTATTAAAAATAGACCTTGTGAAGTGCAAACTTCATTTTTGTTTCTCAGCTAAGGTTTAAAATAACCCTTTCATTTCATTTTTCAATGTGTGTACACATTGACATGTTTCCAGATCTACATGACAAGAACTGATTTACAGCATTTTTATAACAGAAAAGAAGGAGAGCCTTACAGGCCATATGGCATTAGAGATAACGTTTATTACAAAAATAGAAATTGCACATAATTTTGAATTTACGTATAAGTTGAAGTTTATTAGTGAACTCAAGGATATATACTTCACTTTTTTCTTTTTCTTTTTCTCTGTTTTCTATTTGAACATCAAAGATTAAATACTGTCTGGATGATTTGACCTACCAGATGTCTCATCAGTCCAGTGAGTCTGTGACTGAAAAATAGAATGGAATTTCTTTTTTGCAGTTATTTGAGAGCTGAAGGTGAAAGGTGGAGAGACCTTTCTCCCTTTCCCGTTTTACTAATTCAAAGAGTAAGAACATCATCTACAGACATGCCTAATCAATTTATGTATAAGGTTGCAATTTATTGGCATGGCAATTCCTCCTTATTAATCTAAAAATTAATAACATAAGTATAGAAGATATATTGAAAATAGGGAGGGATAGTATTAAAGAATTCAGTAGTTCAATATGTACTTTTTTTTCTGGATTTTTTTCAGGTCTTGACTAAAAAAAGCGTTACTGTTCAGAAAATTGTTATGATGTGAATGATTCTCTGAATTAGTTCTACATAGGAAAAATACAAAAAATTGTGCAAGTAATCAATTTTAACACATTAAAAATAAAGCACAATATACAATTTAACAAGAAGGAGAAACGCTTTAGAAATAGGCTGAAAAAATATGTGTGTGATAGATATATGAAAGGACTTAGTTATTATTTTTGGCAGAAGAGTTCAAACATTTAAATGTTCAAACTTTTAAATGTTCAAACATTATGTTTAGATGCTACCTCAATATGGCGTTACTAGGCATACTTTAAAATTCACACAGTTGTATGTTTTCTGAGTTATTACTCAGTACTCGGGTATATTTAACGGCCAGGGTTGTAGTTCATTCACATACTAGAAGGTGAGCTATTTCTCTTGAGTTTTAGGGTATGACATAACAGATATTCTCAGAGCATGATTTGAAAATTGGTCAGATGAAATGTAATATTGCATTTGAAAAGCATCCTATTGCAGTACTCTCAACCCAGTCAAACTTCTGTATTTTTTGCATTTGGAATCTATAGTTAGAAGATGGGATTAACATAAACTTAATTTTTCTAAAATTAAGATGTAACAACATAGCTTTAGGGCATTATTCACCCTTCAGTCTTTAATTCAGGCCCCAAAGTCCAGAGTATGGCACAGCAAATTCACCAGGTCTGATCAGTATGTGCTTATGATGGCACTAACATAAAATCCAAGTGAGACACGAGTTGGTTCTGCCCTTTGCAGATCATGTGGTAGGAGTGGGTGCAGACTGGGCCAGCTTCTGTAATTCTGGTTATGTGCTGCTCTGCTTTGGCGCTTTGACTTCTTGATGGATTAATTCAACAGCTTGTTAAAACTTTCCATGTAAGTAATACAGAATGTTGCTTACTTATCATCTGCACTATGACTTATCTATCTGCATTTGTCCTTCAAATCCTTCCAAAGTGCAGTGATGACTGTAATGTCCTGTTTATTCCAGTGTATGCATTAGATGTTTGGGGTTTTTTTCAGACACAGAACTTGATTGCAGATTTTAACGCTCAAAAACCTCACGTTTGGTACTTCTCCTTAATCTGTATTTATTTCTATAAATATTATACTACATATGCACCTTGTTAGTAATTTTAGATTGTGAATAGAACTATACAATTTTAAAAACACCTCCATCTGTTCTTAAATGTACCAAAAAAATAGAATGAATCTGAAGAAAACATAGAAACATGCAAATAATATCAGTAAGAACTAAACAGTATCCTAAACAGGGTACTTCAGTCTGAAATTCTTCCAAACTTTTTGTGATTAAAAAAAGCCTTACCCAAAATATAAAGAAATTATTACAAATGTAATTTCTGAAGTAATACAGGCAGCAATGCAGTATATTACACACTGCAGTACAATGCTTGGGTCTGTCTTCCTTTATGCGCTTGCTATTTTGTAAGCATATTCAAAAGTCCTGAGAACACCCCTACTGAAAATGAAATATGTCTGATTTTCTCTGCTGCCTGTACAGTGTTGTAATGTCCTCTCTGAAGAAGTACCTCATGCACCACTTTGAGTTGCAAAAGAAGACAGCAGCTGTTCTACTGTTCATAGGCCAACTATAAACAGCAGTAAAGAACATTCTTGATATTGCCACATGAATCACTCCATATAACATGCTTGAAAGCACTGGTCATTATATAAAATCTAATTGTAGTGTCTGATAAGTGTTTACAAGTCCATAAATATGCTGTTAATCTAATGCCTAGAGCTACCTAAGTGTATCCACAAAGACAGTCATCATGGAATGATTTCTAAAAAATCTCCTTAGCAGCCATTGCATGTATGTAGGTAGGGGAGTGGTGGAATATTTTTTTCTCCCTTACTATTTTGTTTAAATGACTCTAATTGCCTCTAGGATGAAAAGCCTTGAGATGCTTCCCTCAGAATCCTAAAACATGAGGTGAGAAAATGGAGGTGACCAGTGTAATATTCCAACTAAGATGAATCAGAGATTCAGTTACTGCTCAGATAAAAATGTTACAATAAAAGTAAATCTGTGCTTTAGTATATACAAAAATCCTACTTAGCAGGTGAATGGATTTAATTTTTTAGATGGGCCAAAGGTAACTTAGGCACATCAAGGATAATTTAGTGTAGGGTATTTCCTAAAACAGAAGCTCTTTTCAAATGGTGCATTGTCCTCAATCTTTTGTGACAAATTGATTTAGGTCTACCAAGGGTAAAAATTATTGTCATGGATTTCTTCTAGCAAACTATTATTTGCCTGAAATGTTAAAACATTTTGAAGTCCTGAGTGATAAAATAGCTCAACCTACTACCAAAAAGCAAAATGCATCCAGTAAAAAGAGAACATTAAGTCTTGGCTCTGTAAAACCCTGAGAACCCCAAACAAGTTCAAAACTTCTTAAAATGGGCTCATCTGCATGCATCGTACCACCTTAGGAGAACACACATGTTTTAAATTAAGGGGAATAGGACATATTTATCATAATATTTTGAAAATTGAGATCTCCATTTTCTACTTTTGACTGGGTGGTCCCTGGTGGATACTCTTTCTTCAAATAGTTTATCAAAATTGTCTTTATTTGAAACCTACTTTTGTTATTTAGTCTCCTGTAATAAAATTGTAGGATGTATCCTTGTATACCTACAGTAAGTCCTGACAAACAACTGATTCTGCATCACTACCAACATCAGAATTTTTGCTTTTTTCATCATTTTTAAAATAGCATGTGTTGTTAATGTTATTGTTACACATTGTGTGGTCTATTGCCTCTTGTCCTGCACGTCTTAGCATTTTGCTTTGAGAACTGTCCCATTTATTGCACAGACAGCTTTTTTCAGTCAGTGATTTAGCCTTCTATTCTTTTTTTCTGTGATATCTATGTTTAATTAGGTGGAGTTTCTTTCTTTCCCTGATGGTTAACAAGGGCAGTTGTGAAGCATATTTTTCATTGGACCTGGAGATATATGTTGGGATTTGCAGAGCAAGTATGTTTCTTCACATTAACTTTTTATGTTGCCTTTGTTGTTGTCATGTGGAATGTGGTCACTGACTAGCTTCTGACTGGGATATTCAAATACATATGACATAGCTATATTTCAGGCTTGTAGAAAAATGGGCCTGCAGTTTCACAGGGCATCTTGCAATTTCCCCCAAAACCAACCCTTTAAGCATGGATCAAAAGATTATTTAAATATTGAATAACTCAATCTAGCATTTTTTCCTGTTACTGGTGCAATACATCAATAGCTTCCTGAATCTTTAAATATATAGGATTTCCCATTTCTTTACACTGTGATTTGCTTCAAGAAGAAAACAAAACAGAGGCTTAGACTGACAGAGGTGGGAAGGATTGTGGAGGCTTTACTTCACTTTTTCTAAGTGTTTGTTTTCTTTCTCAAACCATGCAATGAAAATGTGACATACACAAGTGATGGCAAGAGGAAAATGAATTTGCTGGGCTTTGTCAAATGCCTCACAGCATAAGGTGCTACATCTGTTACTGAAAACTATTGAATTAATCTTCTATTCCATCAATCTCCTTAATCACATGGTCCAGAAACTTGGTGAGAAAGGCACCCAAAATTTTGTCTTGTTTGGGCACTGAAGGACATCACTGGGAATTGAAGCAAGTTTAAAAGACCAAGGGAGCTGAATTTCCTTTTCCACCTTCCATTTATTTTTAGAAGAAGGCAGAAAAAGCCCAGATATTCACTTTGGTTGTTGCTGTGAGACCTCCCCTCCCATTTCAACCTCATTTAAACACATCAGAAGACCAATCACATAAGGGTAGGTACAGCTTCAATCAGGTACAGCTTCAATCAGGAACTCTGGTTTTAATTTGTTTCACTTCTCTCATACAGAAACTCTAAGGAAGAACAACATAAACACAAAAAACAAATTATGAAGAGACAGAGACGTTGCTTTCACTGTGTGAGAAAGGGTAGAGCAGCCTTGGACTGACACATAAGAGCATTCCTACAGGACACAGAAATGCAGTGGCTGGAAGGAGAGGGCAGGTAACTAACAGAGCTAAAAACATGGTAATTGTAAGGGATTGACTGAAGTGGTGGCTTCAGTTAATGTTCACTTGGGAGCTGAGACAGAAATCGAAGGTCTGCTTTACTTAAAATGAAAACTATTACTAAAATAATGTTTTTTAACTGAAAAGTAAAAAATTACTGAAACAACAAAGGAGTAAGTCTTGCAGTCTTAATAGATTAAAACGAGTCCTCTCTGAGAGACATGATAGTAGTTGGAATATGGAGCAACCCATGAAAACAGACAGATAGGTGAAACCTCCTAAAACTTACTGGACCAAGCAGAAATTTGGAGATAATAATGAAAGGTGACTTGATACAACGCTTGCAAGTTCAAATTGCTTAAACAATAAAATTCTGATCCGGAAACGTAAATATCAGAATCAAGGAGATGAAGGGCTGTGACAGTCAAAACCCAGAGCATTATTTGACACATGGTACAAAAGGTGCAAGAAATGCAGCAGAGCTTGTATGGGCTGGTCAGCACATATAGAGCATGCACAATGTGGGTAAGGAGAAGGACTACTGCAGAGCAAGATGAAATACAGTATTTTCATTTCTACTTTCATGTCTCTGGTGGAATATAAGAGTAAGCTATGCTTAAATACAGGACTGTTCTGTTAAGCAGTATTATTCAGCATGGGTATAAAAGCTTCACCTTATGAAAATGCTACTTTCACTTGAATGGTAAAGGATCAAATTAATTTTGCAGGAGTTTGAAGGCATTTCCCAGCATTTAGGAAGCCACCAGTAAAGCAAAACCTAAAGCTGAAACTGAGCAAATGACACACAATTCAGTTTGTTAGCAAAGCTTCCCATGCTGTAGGGCAGACAAAGCAAAACAAATAAACAATGCAGTGGGTAATTGACTAGATCTGGGGAGTCAGGACAAAGGAAAAAAAATATTCTGTACACAAACCCAAAGAATTGGTAGCCTGCTGGAAAAGATGTATCTATTATGGACAAAAAAGGAGTGTTTATGTGGTATAGGATCTGTCAGTGGAGAAAGAGGTCTGTGAACACACAACAATGTTTCATCTGGGGAGAGTCATTTCCTCAAATTGCTTTTTGGGTTGCCAATAGAAAGAATTTCACAGGGGAATAAAACAGAATAGCACAGATGGGATAAAAGTTAACCTAGCAAAGAAAAATGATTTTTTGCAGCAAGCCTGGGCCCATTCATCACCAACATGCTTGCTTCCCCAGACTGTAAAAGTACAAAGTTCCCTACAAATAAGCACATTTTTCTTGAAAATCATCAGCCTGAGTTCTAAAATCTTTGTCCTAAGAAGGCTATGTTGCAAGATGTAGAGTTCAAATCTTGATAATCTGAGATGCTGATAGAAATGCTAAGAGGAGTCCTAGATGTAAGATACATCCAGCATTAAATTGACCAGACAAAGATTCTGAGAAAGGTGCTGCTAAAGCCCATTTGCAATGATATGGTCAAAATGGGTTAATGCATCACGGCTTATCAAAGTTCAGTCTCAGTACACTCATACTGAGAGATACTCGCATATTATACTGTAATATCTGCATGCCATTGATTTTTGGGAAGCAAGTGTCACCTGGAACTCATCATAATATTATATTGTTATTGCGAAAATGGCTTAGGAAAGCTCTTCCTCATCCTGAGAACACAGACTATTTCTGCGCTCTGTACCAGAGATTTGGCTGGTAGGACCTGGCTCCGAAGCAATCGCTAGTCACTGCCAGGGGAAGATTGACATAGTACACTACAGCTCTGTTCTGTCTCCATTTTTTTATTTTGAGGCAAGGACATGGAGAGGAAGTAGAGACCTAGACATGGCACATCTGTGCTTTGCACTGTGGAAATTTTCCACTGAGAGTACACAATTAGAGTATAGCACTTTGCAGCAGCTCAGAAAAATAATTTCAAATGACCTGTTTCTGGGCACAAATCTATATTAATCATATACTTTTGCCTAGCTTAGGACCAAGACAGATTTTCCCACTACCCAGTCAGCCAAAATAGACATGTGAAAATAAGTTCTCAAAATTCTGCCCAGATAGGCGGTAATTTCCTGTTCAAGAACTGCAAACTCAGATTTGTCCTTTCCTCTCTAATTAGAGAACATTTACATCTTGTGACTTAGAGTACTTTACATGTGTGTGTCTACATATATATTCCTTTCCTTCACAAATTATTTTATTTCAGTCAGGGCTGAACCAGTGATTTCAAAACCAAACATTCCTGTTGCTTTAGTGCTAAAGTTCACAGTCTGTGATAATCTTGGTAAATGAAATTTACTTTTCACAGAATTCCTCTGAACTATGAAAACAGTTATTGTGCTATTTGTTTCCATCAAAAAGAGATAATTTTGATTTTATGACGTAATTTGCCTCAAACAGCAATAAAGCATAAAGTATTCTAAGCAAAAATAAAAACTTCTCTGCCTTTTATTTAGTACAAGACGTATTTTTAAAAGACAAAAGAAAAGTTGATACAGTACTTATATTTCCTCAGATGAAAAAGTCTTAACATTGAAAAACTTCTAAAGGACTTCTATAATTGTGACTGGTTAAGAGTTTGTATGCTTTTCCTACATCATCAAAATATGGAAAAAAATTATTGCCCTCTGTATTGTCTTTGAGCACACTGCAAGTAATAGAACTAGATTATTAATGTAATTTCTATGGGATACATTTGTACTTGTAATTTTTTCTAACTTGGTAGCCTAAGAGATAATATTTAATGAAATATACTAAGAAAAATTAGGGAATATATTTCATGATATGTTCTTGTTACATGTGGTGGCTTCCTATTGTAAGTATAGGACTGTAAAGTAGAAGAGCTGAAGTGACATCCTAACCCTGCTGATTTCAATCAAAATTTTAGCACCTAGTTCAGCAGATTCAGAAACTCAACCTTAGATCTGTTTCACATGCCTGCCTACTGATCTGGGTGACATATGGGAAATTCCATTTCCTTGTGGATTTTTCTTACGCTGGTTGGTGTCAATGTCTTCTGTGTTGACTGTAATTTCTGAGGTGGGATTTCCCACGGGAATTTAAATACATAGGACCCTGATCATCTCTGACTGGAATACTAAATCCCAGTTTGCAAAGAAATAAAACAGGAGGGGCAGGGGGGGGGGGAAAGGTTATTGTTGCATTTTAGAGAATGACTTCTCCTGAAGAGGCTACTGCTTAAAGATCTTACTTGGAATGGGAGAGACAGGAGTTTTTTACTGTCTTAAGTATCAGGAAATGGTGTCAGCCTCTTTCTCTCACTCATACTGTAAAATTGTTCATTGAAAGCTGTAATTAAAAATGTACTTGATCATAGTAACTCAGGCTGAGTACAGCTTCACAAACAACTTACCACAGCGCAGGGTATACTGTGAACTTAGAGCATCTGATTGCTGTACAGTAACATTTTGCATGCATGCTTTTGTCTGCAGCAAATACCAGGTCATGTTGAGGTAGCTTAGCTGTCAACAAAAAGGTCTTGTTTGTTCATCTGCCCATACAAGGTCTGAGCTGCTGCTGAAGACAGACAAAAACCTTCTCTGACAGGGATTTGAGTCCAAATCCCTTGTAAACCAGGTGAGTGTCAAACAAATTAAATTACTGGTAGGTCTGACCTCTCCCACTGCCTAGAAATTCACTTTTGGACATGGAGAACATTTCATTTTGTTCAAAATTATAAAGATGCCATAGAAGTGTTGTTGAATTACAGTTTTCCAAGAAGAAAATAAAAAGAAAAGGAAAATTCACAACTAGCTGCAGTCTTGAGCAAATGCCTCAGAGTATTACTATCAAAGAGATAAGAAAATATAGCTGAAGGCATATGGGAAGATCTTTTGTGTGACTTTATCTAACAGAAAGCAATGAAAGTCAGGAAATTTTGTAGTATCTGTCTATATATTAAGCAAAATTAAAAATAGCAGTAATAAAAATGGGAATTAATTCCCAAAGAGTGAATGGCTCCTGCTGTGGTTTGAATTCAGACAAAAAGTTTCTTACCCCACCTCCAAATCTCTATAGCCTAGATGGGTGTCCTGCTGGGAACTATTAGTAAAATTATGGTTCTCACTGGGAAGCCATTCACAGATATTAAAATATAGTAGAACCTCATAAATCCACCATATAGCTTCTCAGAAAATCTCTTTCCAGTTCTCAGACATGGAAAATTTATGCAGTAATGTCTCATATTATATTTTCACTACAATGTCTTTAGGAAATATATTATTCTGTGTGCAGCAAGGAGTTATGAAGTGTTATAAAAAATGAAAAAAAGCATAGCCTTGCAAATAAAGGAAAAGGTCATTTAATGTTGTACCTCCCTTCCTTTCATAAGTGTGATTACTCACTTGGAAAAAACATCAATATGCAAGCTCTACATTAATGGATGTAAAGCAAGTATTACTATGTCTTTCAGATATTTCCTTAAGCTTCATTTCTGCAGCAACAATTGAAGAATAGTCTGGTAGCAAGTGTGCTGCTTGTACAGGTTTTAAGTACAATTAATCACGCTGTTCCCTGACTTGCCTACTGCCTCTTAGCAGAAAGCAGGACTTAAAATTTCAGGCAGACCCAATCATCATTGCTTCTGAATAAGTACCTTGGTGCTATATTTTGGCATGTGTCTCGACTATGTGGAAACCTAAATTCGCTTTGCTCTGATTCCGGGTCTTTCATCTCTAGAAACTTGCCAAAAGTATAGATGAACAAAAGGGAAAGATTGAGCTTGTTCTAAACCAACTTGGACTGTTTTGTGCTATGTTGAATGCGTATGCAAGAAGAGAGGTGATCTGCCTAAGTCTGATCTCCCTTTCTAACTTGGGAGGCCTATTGGAAACACCACAGGACCAATATAGGGTAGACAGATTGGGGTCTTCTTGACGTCCGATGTAGTAAAGGACTCTACTGGCATGACTGATCTGAGGCCACCTAAAAACAGAAAAGACTTAATGCAGCTGAATTAAACCTAACGTTAACCATAACACTAACCTGTAACCCACAGCCCCTAACACCCTGCCCATAACCCTAAACTCTAATGACCATAACCCTAATCCTAACGACTTTAACCATAAACCCTAATCCCAACCCTGACCTCTCACCTCAAACCTAACCCCAACCCTAACTCCTAAGACTATCCACTTTGGAACAAAGTTTCACTGCAAGCACAAAAAATCAAGACTAACCCAATGCTAGCATATAGCCATGATCTTTCTTCACCTCCCCTTCTGCAATGTGAACAGCTCAATTAACACCATAAGAAGGTGTTCATAGTCCTTTTAAACTCTTAGTAATTTTCCGTAACTCATAAGGCAAGTCTTGGCAGAGCTGGGCAGTAGTGAGGGTTTTCTTGTTTAATTTCCAACTGCCTTACTTGGAAATCTGTAAACCATTAGGCCTAGCTTCAGAGTTGGAATGAAAAGATGCCTTGTTGCCCTTATGAAGAGAGGAGGTGGAGGTTTGGTGTAATTAGAAAGAGGAGTGCTTTCTGGAGTTGTAATCATTTATCTAGTTATGTTTTAACTGTATTTGCAATTTACAGATCATTACACTGCAAGGATGGAAATATGTCCACAAATTTTCTTGACTCTCTTTCATTTGACTGAAAAGAAACTTTTAAGTAAACAGCAGTCTCCTGGCTGAATCATGCTTGTAAAGCAGTAGTTCTAGAAAGGTAAAATCTTCATTCAGACTCCAAAAGAGAGTTGTATCTGAACAGTGAAGTGAACGTAGGGCTTGAATACAGGCTCAAGAACATTTAAGCATGGGAGACAACAGTTTTGTTCTCACAGGAAGAACAAATCAAGACAAAAGGCAGACACAACTGTATGCATTTCTTACCTCAGCTTCTTCAGTATGCCTGAGTTGGTCATGCTCCCCCATTCAAGTAGTTTCTTATACCTTCTCTGGACTCTCAACTTTTTCTCCCATTTTATTGGACCAGATACAGCTGATTCCCTCTCTGCCAGTTCCCAACCCCTTAGTCCCTTCATCCCCATCATTCTTCTATATCTACTTCCTCTTCTCTCTTTCTCTTCTGCTAGTTTTCCAGTGTTCTTTAATCCTTATTTCTGTTTTGTCATTTTTCTGTTCATCCCAATTATAAAAAATATAGGATGATTACTTTCGCTAAGGGCAGAATGTCTTGAACCTCACTGAAAAAATATGGGAAGTAGTGCAGATCATCATTATCAAATTTCACACATAGATCCTCCAGGAATGTGACAGCCATTTTGATTTAAAGCAGTGAGGTTTTAGCCTTCCTGAAAGACATATTAGCTTAAATTATTAGAAAATTGGCATATCTATAACCAGCATCTATGGGACATTTGCAATATCCCATGTCACAAAAGGAGATCATGACAACTGACAATGTCTTCTTTCAGGTTCACCTCTGTCTGCATGAACACTCTCCTTGAAATGTTAATATAGTTTATATTTTACTGCTATATAAAAGTGTGCCTGGACCAGAGAAGTCCACAATGCAATAATCACAACAGTGTGTTCCCCTAAAATAAACATCCTTCCCTGCTGTTACACTGCAAGTTTTTCTGGGGACCTCTGCACTGGATAAATACATTACTTCAAAAAAGAACATAAAACAGAGAACATGGCTTCATTTGGGTTTAGTTCCAATGCCTTCTAAAAATTACTGTAGCATTTCTTCTAGAGAAAAAGATTTTATTTTCCTACCACACACAAAGAAACTGCTGAGGGATTCAGGTAAGCTTATTGCAACCGTGTCCACATTATTGATCCTGTGGTTGCTCTCCAAGGCAATTGCAAACACTAAGTAATCACAAAAACAAAAGGGGAGGTGAATCTGAATGTGGATTCTGACCTGCTTTTTGCATCTCTGAACATCAAGAGAAATTTAAGACTCACCACCCAAACCCTGAGTCCTATACAGTGGAATGACTATATAAAAATGCAGCTCACTGCATCATCTTTAATTCTGCTGCCTATAGAAAAGCTGTTGCATTATAAAGCTGATGTATTTAAAATGCTGCTATTTGTAATGCCAGTAATGCTAAAAATATAATACAGGACTATATGTCTACTACAATAGCAAGTAGATTATATTTCAAAGAGGAAGACATTTTAATTAAAGTATGTATGGTTGAGTATGAATAGAACCAGAGAAGATACTAAAATTTTGGCTGTAAGAGAACTTCTGCAAAGTATTAGTGTTCTGTGCAGATTAACATTAAGCAAACAATGGGGATGTCTGGTGTCTTTGCGTAAGTCATCAATGAAAATACTGAAGGATATTGATGTCTGCATGAAAACAGATCTAAGGGTCAGTAGTACTTACAAATTTCTCAAAGTTCATTATTTTAATTGATGTTTTATTTTATGACAAAATTTGAATAGTTACTATTATTAAACACATTGCATAGGATTAAATCAGAGGTAAAAGTGTTAAGCAAATGCAAGAATGAAGAATCAGCCACGCCTATTCCTGAAACAGAAGCATGTACAAACACATGACCTTTCCACAATATCGAGTACTCTGTTAAGAGTTATTACATAAAATTAGAAAGCTCTATTTGCTGTAAATTGAGCACATTTACATTAAAATTACATATTTAAAAAATAGAAGGGACCTGAAAAAGTTACCTCATCCATCCTTCTACCTTGAGTTAAGAATCCAGAGATTTGTGTAACTTGCTCCTAAAGACTTCCAGCAGTGGAAATGCTACAGCTTTCACAGGCAATCTCTTCTAGTGTTTCTCAATGCTCAGTGATAACAAGGTCAGAATTAAGTCAGAAGACATTTCTGGGCACCCACATGCAACATGAAATACTCGTAGTGCAGAAAGGACTTTATGTGGTAATATGTTTTAACAAATATAAATGTTTCAAGTTTCTGGCCACTTTCTTCAGCATGAAATGCAGCCTTTCAAGAACTCTGTGCCATAGGAACTAATTATCACTCTGTCCTGGTTTCGGCTGGGATAGAGTTAATTTTCTTCCTAATAGCTCATATAGTGCTGTGTTTTGGATTTAGTATGAGAATAATGTTGATAACACACTGATGTTTATAGTTGTTGCTAAGTAGTTGTACTGCTTATGCTAAGTCAAGGACTTTTCAGCTTCCCTTGCTCTGCCAGCAGAAGAAGCTGGGAGGAGGCATAGCCAGGACAGCTGACACAGACTGGCCAAAGGGGTATTCCCTACCATATAACATCATGCTCATGAGACTGGAGTTGGCTGGGGAGTGGGAGTCACTGCTTGGGGATGGGCTATCAATCACTGGGTGGCAAGCAATTGTTGCACTGTGCGTCATTTGTTTTTGTATATTCCTTTTTTCTGTATTATTATTATTATTATCATTATCCTATTTCACTGCTGTCCTATTAAATTTTTTTTATCTTAACCCACAAGTTGGGTTTTTTTCCTGTTCTCTCCCTGATCCCACCTCGAGACGGGGCGGGGGGGGAAGGGGCGGCGAGTGAGTAGCTGCGTGGTGCTTAGTTGCTAGCTGGGGCTAAACCATGACCCACTCTGAAATCTGAAATGCTTAAATGTATGATTATTTTTATTTTTGACATTTTTGCTCCCCAGTAGTCTTCATGAAAAAAATTTTACTGTCATCACCAGCTGCCATGAAATAGGATTTACTGAACCTGTTTCTAGGTTCACAGAGCTAAACTATTCCTTTAATTCAAATTAAATAAACCACACTATTAATATTAAATATCATTGGACGGTATGAGAAACAGGAAATAATTTCAAGGAATAATTTAGATACCTTGTTAGAATTATGAAGTGCTGTTACTTCACTAGATATGTATGCTTAAATTCTCTATAAAGTAAACTGATTTGGTGTTATAATAAATTTTGTCATGGCAAATTAAATGTACCATCTGGCATAATTATGTTATATATATTCTATATACTATATGTGCCTGCCTCTTACTTGAGTACATCAGAGAGCTAGAGCATAAGAGTGTATTAGGCGGTAAACCTGGTCACAACAGTTATGAGAGGGGTCTTCCTCACTGTAGTCACAGTTGGAAGGCTATCTCTGGAATAGAGATCAGGACTGATTTGGGAGAGCACTGAACAAGTTGGGAACTTGTCTTGGATCAATTTTTAATCAACTGTTGTGACTCTGGGACCTTGCTACACACATAACCTCAGAGCTTAGAATAGCGTGTGCAGGTGAAGATGGTGAATCACTGCAGGATCACATCGATGGAGATGATAGGTGGTAGAGTTGCCAACAGCAGAAATCTTCAAGAACAGGTTAGATGATATGGGTCAGGTACACAACTGGGATCGCAAACCCTGACTTGTGACAGGGGATATAGTGGGTTACCTCTCAGGATCCCACAGTGTTCTTCTGACCCCGCAGTGTGTTTTCGAGGTAGTAGAGTGACAGTCATGGGAACAGCTGGAATTTTTAGGAGAATGGCCATAGATTATTAATGTGTGCTTTCAGAGAAGCATTTTTCTCCATATTTAACTCAAGTAAACATTTACAATGTTTATAATGTAAATATTTACTCAAGCAAACAATGTAAACTGACAGTTTTATATTTTAAGAACTGAACAAAAGTTTTGGAGTCTTGATGGCTTCGAGCTCATAATTACAATATTAGATAGGTTCCTCAAAGGTGCTGAGAGCATCATAGAGCACATGTTGGTATTGCTGATGATATTTGAAACCACACAGTCACAAAAAAAACCTGAAAGTGCCCACTTGTCTAGTTGAGGCTGCTGTGGCTACCTGTATATAGAGTCAGTTTGGAGTCAACTTTTTTGGCCTTTCTGGGTGGTGGAGGTTAGTTTTGGTCAGACTGGTTGCAAGCAGACCGACCACAGAGCTAAAAGGCACTGGGTGGGCAAGGCACCCATCACCATCAGTCCTTAAGTCTCTTGGATGAAAGCAGGGATTCCTTGTGTGGGGTGAAGATTGTCCATATGAAGCAGCAAGGGAGCTTGGTTTTAAGCATCAGGGGGAAGGACATGCAGCAGAAGGTGGGGAAGAAGACAGCACACTACTTTCTGAATGTGCACATGGCCTGGCACAAAACCAAGAGCTGCTGTTGCTAAATGATTTTGTAAGATGCCTTTGGCAGTTGTGGGTGGAACCAAGTAAAACCACCACTGAAGGTGGGTGAATTTGGGATCCTTTGTATACATATTCAATATCTGTTGCTGATGAGCCCATCTAATATAAAAATAATCTAATATACAAAAAATAATATAATGTATGAAAAAGAGCATTGCAGATGTTTAACAGGTCTGGCAAGACTGATGAAATCCTAACTTTTAATCTGAACAAGTGATGCAGTTTTTACAGCAGTATTAAATAGGGTTTTACATCGAATCCACTTTTTTCTAGAAGACACTGTCTGACATGAATGATACCAAGTGAAATGTGAAGTTCATGCTCACAGATAGAATGGGTTTTTCTCCTTTTGCCGCTGATGCTATTTAAAGGTCACTTTCTGACACTAGGTTATCAGAGCCACAGCAGAGAAAGCACAGAAAACACAGCTTGATCTGGCTTGTGTGGAAAGAAATTGCAAAATTTACATTTCATTCCACTGAGGCTGAATTAAACATTTCTTACTTAAAAAAATATTACTTTTAGAGCATAACAACTATTAGCAGCCCTGACATTCTCAAGGATTTCTGTAACCTTTCTTCACTTTTAACGCCTGTGTGGAAATACTCTCTCAGGAAAGAAAAATCCATGCTTATTTCCAAATTTGCTTGCACCTTTCTGTGTAATGTCTGTTACAAACAGTTCTCGAGACAGTGTATCAGACCAAATAGACCCCGGGAAGGTTCTGTCATCCCATGAGCTCCTGCTCTTAACCTAAGAGGAGAGGAGTCACACTACATTTGTCACAAACCCTTCCTGTGTCCCCGTGGGAGTAAGAGTGGTGTTGCTGTTGAAGCTTGCTCCATAAATGCAAACTTGAGAGCTGTGGGCAGATCCGTGTCACACGGAATAAGGATAGTCCGGGGCAGCCTTCGAAGAGGGAAAAAAAAATACTGAGAAAAGTGCATATAGCTCATGATTTCTTCTTCATGTTGCTTTATGCATTTTAAAGGTTTTGTTGTTGTTGTTGTTGTTGTTTTGTTTTGGGGTTCGGGTTTTTTTTGTGCTTTTCCAAGAAATCGTCCTAGCAGAAGCAAGAAAGTAACGGCCATGTTGCGATCGTGTAGATGAAACAGGACGCGGAGGTTGGGCGGTGGATTTGGCCGGGCTCCGGGGCAAGCCTCCGGCGGGGCTG
>NW_010528264.1:0-316 GCF_000687285.1 Phaethon lepturus | reverse complement strand
TTCCCCCTGCCTTTCCCCCCCCCGCCCCTCTCCTCCCCCGCATCCTCCCGCTGGTGTCAGGGCTGTGGGACCTGCCGAGGCGGTCCTCCGACGCTGGGAAAAACTCCAATGCCCTTTTCAAACTCCAACTGTCTATCGGCGCAAAGAGGAAAAAAATTAAAAATCAGCAAAAACCTTACCCTTCCCAGAAAAGGAAGCGTGTCGCTTCTCTCTAGTGGCATTGCGCTCGCGGCCCTTTACTCAAACTTTCTGACACCCAACAGGCGACGGGGGAGCAGTGAGCAGGTGAGAAAGGCAGAAACCCCCAAACACAGAG
>NW_010528263.1:387-765 GCF_000687285.1 Phaethon lepturus | reverse complement strand
GTTTATTGTCTCGTATTTTGTATTACACGGGATAGTATGGTGTGTATTGCCAGTCACATGAGGAGCGGCTGAGGGAGTGGGGTCCTTTAGTCTGGGGAAAGGGAGGCTCAGGGGAATCCTGATCGTCCCCTACAACTACCTGAAAGGAGGTTGTAGCGAGGTGGGTGTCGGTCTCTTTTCCCACGTTACAAGTGACAAAATGACGAGGGGAAATGGCCTCAAGTTAGTTGCGCCAGGGGAGGTTGAGATGGGGTATAAGGAAAATGTCTTCAGCAAGAGGGTTCTCAAGCCTTGGAACAGACTGCCCGAGGAAGTGGTTGAGTCACCATGCCTGGAGGTCCTGAAAAGAGGTGTAGGTGTGGTGGCACTTAGGGGCGC
>NW_010528263.1:0-353 GCF_000687285.1 Phaethon lepturus | reverse complement strand
TTCACGGCAGGCCGTTCGTGCCGATGAGGTATTCTGTAGGCAATTAGGAGGATGTGTGGTGTGGTATGGTATGGCATTGGTTGTCACAGCGTGTGGTGTGTTCCGTCTTTTGTATTTTGCATGGTATGGTGTTGGTATTTGCTGTATGGTATGGTATGGTCCTTGACATGATGTGGGACGGTATTCTGTATGGTATGCAGTGGTATGGTTTGTATTTTGACTGGTATAGTCTAGTGTGATAAAGTAAGTTGTGTGGTATGGTGTTTTGTAGGGTATGGATTTCACAGTCACTATTTTATGGTTTGTCTTGTATGCGTAGTATGGTAGGTACGGTATGGTATAGTATGTATGGT
>NW_010528262.1:34346-53142 GCF_000687285.1 Phaethon lepturus | reverse complement strand
AGCCGAGTCTGTTTTGCCTCTGATGGTAACTACTGAGTGATCTTTCTGTCCGTATATTGGGACACAAGCTTTTTGTTATATTTTCTATCCCCTTTCCAGATGAGGAAGGGGAGTAATAGAGCAGTTTTGTCCAGCCAGGTCAATCCCCCACAAAAGGAAATGTGTGTAAGAAGCCTAGAAACAAGAGGAAAAAATTATCAGAATGATCTAAAAGGGATCTATTGTTACCTTATTTTAGGCTTCATTTCTTTTGGTAATGGAAAACTATTTTTCTGGTGTAAAATCTTAGTGGCACATGAAGACCTTTAACTCTAGCTCCGGGTTTTTTACAAGGAACAGCCACAGTTTTGGGGAAGAAAAACAATGAAGAATAGTAAAAAGAGGTTATTATTTTTTTAATCCTTTTAAAAGCACTACTGCAAAGCTGTACTGGGCATTGTTGTTACTAGGCAATGGAGTGTAAATAGAATGCAATTTCTCACTTCAGACACCCACTATGTGTCTTTGGTAGCAGAAACTAAGTATCAGAATCTCAGAACTAGAATATTTTAAAAAATTTTTTTTGGCTTTCACATGTTAGTTTCTACTCTCAGCTACCCATTGCTTCAGGCTGTGTGTCACACTGCTGGTGTATCTTCTAACCAGGAAAATTGCAAAAGCAGCATATGAGTGTACACCCAGCTGTATGATAAAGTGCAGTAGTGATTTTTGATGGGGCATAATTTGAACACACATGCAGTGTTGCTGTGTTAAAAAGAGCACGTATGGAGACATAATTGATTCTTATTTATACATACTGATTTTTTTCCTTGCTGCATTTTATAATTTGGACATATAGGCAGTGCCTCTGATTTTGGAACCTCTGTTACCTTTCGTTTTTCCAGTGATCGCTGCCATATCATTAACTCTGGAACAATTTCTTAATTTGCTACTCTACTCAGGTGCACAGGCTCTGCAGTATGATGACTTGCAAGCTCAAGGGTAAAGACAGCAAAAATGTACCGCATAGCAGCACCGAGCTATCTTTTGTGGACAATTTGACAATGTGGAAAAAGATCTTTGAAGATGTGATGACTGTAGTTGTCTGACATTCTCCTTGGAGCTATACTACAAACCTCCAAGAGGCACTCAGGCCTGCCTGCCCAGCAAAGGCAGTTTGACAAGGGAATTGTCACCATTGTCCTATGAAAACTGTAAGGCTGTGTCATAGCAGGAGTATGAGTGCACGAGGGTGAAGAGAGTGCAGAGATGAGGGCAGGTGAGGGAATTATGAAGTCATGAATTTTATGGCTAGATAATCCTTGTTCTGTGTGGATTTATTAGGTTCACTAGAGAGTTCCCTACCTATAAATCCTATTCTTCATTTCCCCCTCTTGTTTCTACAGGAGTCAGGGACCTATATTCTGTGCCAGACGTGGAAATGCAGTCTTTTTCTGACCACTGTCTGAGGGCAGGCAGCACGTTGCAAACACAACCTCATATATTGTTGAAATAAAAGCCCATATGTTTTTTGTGTATGATAGATGAGCAAGTTAAAACCAACAAAGTGGAATAATTCCTAATCAAAGAATGAGCACTTTCCTGTATTAGATGCAATGTTGGTAACATGTCTTAAAATTTGTAACTCATCAACATGAAATTTTCAGCAGAAAAAGGGCATAGTTTTATATTGACTTTATTTTAAAGCTTATTGCATTTTAGCCCTTTTTTTTTTCAGATTGTGTATCTCAGAAAACCTTATATTCCTTAGAAAAATAATATGTAAGCCTGCTAATGTATTTCCTTTGTAAGTTTACACTAGGACTGAATGCAATGTTATAGGACTATTCTACTTACCATGTTGGTTATATTCCCATTGTTTTGGGATTGTCTTATTTTTGTTAGTGGTGAGTACAAGATCCTGTATTCCAGGGATTTACACTACAGGGTGAAAAAGTACAAGAATGTTTATTTACAGAGGAAGCTTCTCATTTAAAAAAATAGGAAGTTAATGGGTTAGTAATAGCCTGGAATATATAGGAATTGTGATGTTCGAATGTGGTTTTGGTTTTTTTTTTTTTAATGGGAGCTCATATTCATGTAAAAAAAAAGTTGTGTCTCGTACTGGATATTTTCAGTACAGTGTAAAGGCAATTATTCTATACAATCTGCATCAGATAAATACATTCAGAGTGTTGTTTTCAGGAAAAAATGCAGAGGTGTGTCTCTGTAAAACTCATAACTATATAACTGTGAGAAAAAAAAAAATCTCCACAAGGTCCTCCTGGTTCCCTGGAAAACCGACTTATTCTGAAATACATAAATCAGAGAAACACCGTATAGTTACTGCAATGGTATGGTGGTTTTGAAAGTAATGAGGTGTTGCTACTACCTTTCTTAATAATGTTACACTGGTTTTAAACTCATATGTATTTTTTTGTGTATGCACAGTTATATAAAAATACAGAAACATATAGGAAACACATATATATGTATTATAAAATATTTCACATTTGAGTACGATAAACAATAAATTAATATGTGGCATGTAATACAGGAACATGCAGTTCATTAAGTTATAAATTTCTATCCCATTGTTCCTGCACCATCAAAAAAAATGATGTGACGATATTTCAGAAAATCTCTGTACCTGCAAACTATTTTTCTTTGTGGAAAAAACCCCCAAAATCTATCAAAAAACCCAATCAAAACCCCATACCAGCAGGCTAAGAAACAAAACCTCCAAAAAATAAACAAACCCTTAGAGTAGTGTGAATTTATTTTCCTTAATATTGTAATTCTCTAGCTGATGCAGACATCATATTTCCCATGCTGTCCCTATTGGGTAGATATGAGACCCTTCTCTTTGTATCAGAGGTTCCATAAACTGTAGTTTAAATGTGAATGGGAGGTTACATCAGTGAGATTTTCAGTTGTTCATTGAGCATTATCATCGTGGTGTATCAAGATACCAGTAAATCTTTAGCTGTTCATGTGTTTGGATCTCTCTCTCAGTATTGATAACCCCTGTATACCTCTGTGGTTTTGTGTGTGTGTGCGTGTGTTTATGCACACACATATAAATAGTTGTCTCTATACATTACATGCTTACATATGTGCAGGCCATTCTCTATAATAATAAGGAAATGTATATGTTCAAACAATGAAAGAGGATATCCTTTTACATGGGTAGAAAAACAGGGAAGCTATTAAAATGCCCGGGACACATGTATAAGGAAAGGCCTGTGAAACAACAAATGAGAAAACCTGCTTTTGGAAAGTGAGGAGAATGTTCACTTTCTTTAAAAAACAGAAAAGGATGAAATCTGTATGTTCTGCTTTAACTCAGTCTGTCTAATCTTTTTGTTGAGATGCTGCCAGATAATGAGCTTGATAGAACGAGTACATGAAACATTTAAACCTATCTATTCACTTGTTTGTCATAAACAATTTGTAAAAGAGCAGTAGTAGCCTTGTACTAACAGAGAAGGGCATCTCTTCCTCTCTCTCATGTTCTTCCTCCTTTTTTATTTTGTTTTTGCTTTTTCTTTCTCTGTCTTCCTGTAAATCTGCTTTCCAGCACAGCTGCTGACAATATGTCTCTTTTGGTGCTTTTGGGCAACACTCTATTGTCTGCTGATGATTTTATTCCTTGAAGGGATACAGACAGAAACTTAAAGTATGAAAATAATAATAGATTTCCTCAAAACCTAACCCCCTCAAATATTTTTCTTCTCTTTAGTTCCACTATGTTTTCAACTAAAAAAAACCCCGCACAAAACATGCAAACAAAAAATTTCCTAGCCCCCCCAAACCTAAGCATATTTTGATATAATCATGGAATGGTTTAGATTGAGAGAGACCTTAAAGATCACTTCGTTCCAACCCTCCTGCCATGGGCAGGGAGACCTTCCATCAGACCAGGTTGCTCAGAGCCCCAACCAGCCTTCCAGGGATGGGGCATCCACAACTTCTCTGGGCAACTTGTTCCAGTGTCTCACCATCCTCATAATGAAAAATTTCTTCCTTATATCTAATTTAAATTTACCCTCTTTCAGTTTAAAACCATTACCCCTTGTCCTATCACTGCATCTCCTTGTAAAAACTTCCTCTCCAGCTTTCTTGCAGGCCCCCTTTGGGTAGGGTGGTGCTGCTTTAAGGTCTCCCTGGAGCCTTCTCTTCTCCAGGCAGAACAACCCCAACTCTCTCAGCCTGTCTTCATAGGTGAGGGGCTCCAGCCCTCTGATAATTTTTGTGGTTGTCCTCTGGACTCATTCAAACAGGTCCATGTCCTTCTTATGTTGGTTGAGGGCCCTAGATCTGGACACAGTGCTCCAGGTGGAGTCTCACAAGAGTGGAGTAGAGAGGGTGTTGTCTGTTTGCTTTCTGGGCTGTAAGTGCACATTGCTGGGTCATGCTGAGCTTCTTATCAATCAACACACCCAAGTCCTTCCCCTCAGGGCTGCTCTCAATCCATTTTCCACCCAGCCTGTATTTGTGCTTGGGATTGCCCCAATCCATGTGCAGGACCTTGCATTTGGCCTTGTTGAACTTCTTGAGTATTGCAAGGGCCCACCTTTCAAGCCCGTCAAGGCACCCCTGGATGGCATCCCTTCTCTCATCTTCAAACTTGTTGAGTGTGCACTCAATCCCACTGTCCATGCTGCTGACAAAGATGTTAAACAGTGCTGGTCCCAAGACTGACCCCTTTGGAACACCACTCCTCATTGGTCTCCACTTGGACATTGAGCCATTGACTGTAACTTTTTGAGTGAGACCATCCAGCCAATTAATCCACCAAGTGGTCCATTAATCAAATCCTTGTCCCTCCAATTTAGAGATGAGGATGTCATGTGAGACAGTACCAAATGCTTTGCACAAGTCCAGGTAGATGATGTCAGTCACTCTTCCTTATCCACCAATGCTGTAACTCTGTTGTAGAAAGACACCAAATTTGTTAGGCACTATTTGCCTTTAGTGAAGCCATGTTGGCTGTCACCAACCACCTCCTTATTTCCCATGTGCCTTAGCATGGTTTCCAGAAGGATTTGCTCCCTGATCTTGCTGGGCACAGAGATGAGACTGACTGGCATGTAGTTCCCTGGGTCTTCTTTTTTTTTTTTCCTTTTTAACAATGGGGAATATTCAATTAAGAAAACACTGAATTCAACTCTAATTATTATCTGACTTAATTCTACAGTTGTCTGACTGACAATATCTGCTTGGTCTATTACATGTTTAGTAGTTGTCACATTAAATTGATTGAATACACATTAAATGGAAAATCATCTTGAACAACGTTTTGGGAAACCAGGAAATCGCTTGAATACAGTAGGTTGGAAAAAAGGGGGAAATACTCATGAACAGCTAAAATAACTAATTTCTGCTCTGCAGGTATGAAAAGGTAACTTACATTGATTATCACTGCCTTTTTCACCTTTTTTCTCTTTGGAAAAGAGAATTTGTTTTGGAATTACCTCCACTCTCTTATTTTTCCACTATTAAAAAGACAGGGGAAATGGTAACTAAAAGCATGAAGAAAAGAGGGCAGAAAAGGGAAAATGATTGAAAAAATGGGGAGAAATGAAGGCAGGTTCTGGTATATATTTTCACATTTGGTAGAAAATATACTAGTAAAGCTTTGAAAAGAAGTTTTTGTTGAAAAAAGAGTATAATTCAAAATCCCGCAGCTGTAATCCAAATTCAAAATCCATCAATACATTGGCAGAATGCAAGAGACAGGTCTGTAAGGCTGTATGGTGATAAGACAATCTTAGCTGACTACCATCTGTTTTTCTTGTGAACTTTTTTGAACTGCTAATCCCTCTGATTGAGTATCAGAGTACTCCATGCAAGGCAGGGTTTGTTAATGTGGTCTCCCCTCTGTTGCACAGTTAGGAAGATATTTATTATTATTAAGTCCCACATAAGAAATTGGCTGCTAGTTGTTAAACAAAATGTTGCTTGCAAAATAAGGGGGGATTGGAAGAATGTGAAAGTATGTCTGTGTCTGAAATTTAAGGACATGACAATAATAATATTTACATTAGAATCAGTTGCAAAGGTAACACAGTTCATTAATGCCCTCTGGGCTACAAAATTTGTGTGATCCAATGTGAAAACATGTGCTGTGGTTAACATGAATGCTATAGGTAGGCATATCTATTTTCTAGGGTGTCAAAACATTTTTTCGTCATACAAATAGGTGGCATGCAGGATTCAGCAATGCTTTCAAATGCTTTAATTGCCTTGCAGCCGAAACTCTAAACTTATTCTTCTACAGTGAGCTGGTATTAGCTCATCTCATAAAAACCTTGGCAGTAGTAGTTGCTAGATTGCCTTTCAGCTCTGCATGACCTGCATCTTTAATTGGTTTGGGAGATGAAAGGTGGCCACAGCTCCCACTAAGCGGGGAAATCCACAGAGAGTGCAAAATACCTGTGCTGTGGGGCCTGCACTGATACCAGATGGCTGGGAGGGCCTGTGTATAAATTGCCTTTCTTGCTACATTTGCCACAATCAGAGCGATGCTGAATCTCCACTAGTGTAAGTAACGGGGTGGCATACAGAGCTTTGTAAGTGCCTCAGGACTTCCTAAGGCCCACCATCCCTGCTCTGAAACAGTCTGGGTTTAATAACTGTGTGCAGATGGTTGGGTGCCTTCACACAGCTTTGGAAAAGAGGAAAGTAAGATGAAATATTGATGAGTACCTAATTTTTGCTTTTACAAAGTTTCTTGGAGGAAAAAGAATGAAGTTGTTGAGATTTCCATTCCGTTTTGTATTTCTGGTTAAGTGGCAGGTAAACAGAGATTTGTTTTCTTTTTCTAAACTCAGAGAGATGAACAAGAACATTAAAATCAAACTGAAGATCAGATTGAATGCCTACATTTGTTTCACAGCTAGTTTTATTGATATGTAATTGTAGTGAGTTGACCTTGGCTGCCTACCAGATGACCCTACCCAGCTGCTCTCTCACTCCCCCTCCTCAACAGAATGTGAGGGACACAGTAAGATGGAAAAGTTTGCGTGTCGAGATCACTCACCAATTGCTGTCATGGGCAAAACAGACTTGACTTGGAGAAGATTAATTCAATTTATTGCCAATTAAAAGAGATTTGGATGGTAAGAAACAAAGATAAGTAACAAAACACCTTCCTCCTCCCTTCTTCTGAGGTTCACCTTCACTCCATTCCTGACTCCTCCACCTCATCTCCCATGAGGGGCATTGGAGGATGGTGAATGGGGACTGAACTCAGTCCATAACAGCTCCTATCTGCTGCTCCTTCCTCCTCACACTGTCTCCCTCCTCCAGTGTGGGTCTTCTCCATGGACTGCAGTAGAATCTCTGCCTGGAGCACCTCATCTCCTTCTCAGACCTTAGTGTCTGCACGACTGTTTCTCACACTTTCTTCCCTCACCCTTCTCATGCGCTGCCAGGCAACATTTTTCCCCTTTCTTAAGTACACCCAGACACAGCAGCATCTTGGCTGAGGGGCTCAGCTGTGCTCTGCGGTTGGTGTCTTAGAGCCAGCTGGAATGGGATGTGTCCAGCACGGGGCAGCTCCAGACTCTCCTCACAGAGACCACCTGCAGCCAACCCTGCCAGCACCTGGGCACCTGCATGCAGTACAGTTTTAACTGAAATGCACCAGCCCAGCAGCATAAAAATATTTACCATGAATTAATGACAATAATCAAACCCCCCATACTGACTAACTATGTTTACTCATTGATAAAGAAAATTGCTTTCTGAGGGGTGAACAGTTTTTTTCAAATTGTACATAGACATCTCTGTGTAAGTGCACAGGAGTAAGATTTTGCTGAGATACTGGGGGTCATGAAGTAACTCAAAGAAAAATTGCAGCTGCAAAGGATGATACACTTTGCAGCTTTGACAGTGCAAGGACAAAGGATTGGTGTTGAGAGAAAATGCACTTTTTGAAAAATAGTATTTTCAGTGAAAAATAATTGAAAGATTGGAATTGTATGCTTACTTGCAATGTTTATGTACCATTAGAGCTAAGATAAAAGAAAAGAAATTATGACTCTGAGTGTATTCAGCAGTGGATCAGGAAGAAATCAGTTAAGTTGCATATTAATACTTGCTAGCAAATCAGAGATTTTTTTTTTAATTGTCAACTTAAGACTAAAATTTTTTAGTAACAAAAGCAGGAAATTTACAAGTAAAATCAACATTTTGGTTTAGATTCTTGGTTTTATCTTGCTCCTCTGTGTATGTAAGAAGGGAAGTAGTTGCACTGTTTTCAATGATGTACACAAATGGGTATAATTTGCAAACTGAAATGATGCTCATATGATTTTTGTATTCCTTCCAGCCATAGTTTTATCCCTTTTGGACACAGCAGTTTTTTCACAAGAAGACGGAGTAGACTGCATGCCAGATTAGCATTTTACAATCTTTGACTCTTACCCTGCTTCAGCTGCTGCCATTGGCAAAACGTTTGTTGAATGAAATGAGACCAGTATCTGATTTTTTTGATTGATTTGTGAACATTATGCCCTTAACAGATTGCTTTTCTTTAAAGTCTCTGCTAGAATGAGTTAAGGGGAGGAAATTGCAGGGAGAATGGTATTGTTTCTCCCTCTTAGAAAGAGCAGTAGGCCAGTTTCCAGCTCCACAGAGTACACAGGTAAACTAAACCATTCTTATATTGTGGTTCCTGTTTTCATCAGCTCATGATTCCTTGTGAGTTCATGTATTTTGACTGTGGAGTTTACATCAGAAGCATTCCAGTGCAGTCAAGCCTTTGGACTGCTTCTGTGTTGCTGTGTGAGAGAGAGCACAGTTTAAAAATGGAGCCAAAGAAAATAAAAGTGTAGGAGTCTTTAGCTTCTATAAAGATCTCTGAAAAAGAGCTATTTTTATCATTTCAGTAATCCTTTATGTGGAGTGGCAAGTGATTCATTCTCTGTCAGATACATCACCTATCAACATTTAAAAGAAAAAAAACACTGCACTGAAGCTATAAGATATTTCTAAAATAAAGAATGATACATCAATAAAAATGTATGGGTTGTGTAATTTAAAACGCAATTTTGTATATTCCACTTCATGGATGATTTGTAGGACCTGGCATACATCAGGTGTTGGTCAAATGACATGCAAATATCAAAGTATTAAAACAGATCTTGTCTTGGCTTGTAGCTTGTGCCAGTATTTTTTCTTTTTTTCTTGGGACAGAAATTATCCTATTGCTCCTGCTGGGAATTATAATGTACTGATACAGGAGACCTGAGATGCTGTTTTCTTTTCTAGAGAATTACAACTGTAATATCTATTACCTTGTATTTGCTCGTATTACTCATGATGTACCAGGTACTGTGTAAGATAAAATCACTTTTTCCCACCCACCCAAAAAGAAATATGAAGACTGGGGAAGGAGAAAGCACATAATTAAAGGGTGATCTTCCAGTAATGACACCATAGTTTTATGTCTTGTCAGTTTTTATATATTTTTTCATGTAGTTTTGACTTTATATTTATGCAGAAAGACAGGTAGGAAGTTCAATACATGTAACAAAAAATATTGTTGTAGGTGCCTTAGCTCTTTTAAGAGCTTTGAGACATGGTTGGCTTTGTTCACTCCGAAAATGTTCAAAACAAAAGTAGTTTCCTTACTGAACCAGAAATTTAGCATACCACCCCTGAAAGACAGAAAAAAAGAGGAGTGTATTTTCAGACTTTCCCTTTAACTCTTCAGCAGAGCCACTTTCCATAAACTTACAGATGGTACACAAAACATTTGGCCATTGTTACTGATAGGCATTAATAGCTGGGAAATACATATTTAAGTAGCTCATATTTTAGAACAATTGAGAGATCATAGGACTTTAAACAGCTTCCACTTCAGATTAAGATGTCAGCAGTAGCAAAGCTAGTAAAGTGTGATGTGAAATATTCCATATGCTAGACTGAAATAATCACAATTGAAAGCCATTACATAATCAGAGCTGCTTTGGCTGGGGCTGACTGACAGTGCTTACTATTCAATTAAGCAGCATGTTATTGGGCTCAGATGCTGATGCAAATCTAAAAGAAAGCTTAATTTGTTTGACCTTTGTAACCTACCAGCTTTGATTTTATTTGAGACTGTGCCTAATGCATTTTGTGTATCCAAGGAACACATTATTTCATCATAAGAAGGAGATTTCCAGTTGGTATTCTAAAACCCTACTAAGTTTTGTTAGCATGGTGACTTATTAAAAAAGAAAAAGGAAACAGGCTTAGAGGACCTTTAACCTTCATTTAATATTTTTTTTTATTTGCTAACCTAAACAGAAACTAATCATTGGTGCAAAGGATTAACAGACACAGGAGACCAGATTATACATTTTTAAGTTTTGCTTTTGAGTCTTGAGGGAATCCTACAGTGTGGAATTGGATTAACCTTTCTGACACTTTTTCTAATAACCCAAAAGCTACAGTATCAGGCTTATTCTCCTGACAATCAGCACGGTTGCTTTGCTTACTGTGTAGATTCTATATTCAGATGTGTGAAGATGTATGTTATCAAACACAATGTGAACAATGAAGAATATTCAGAGCTTGCAATGAATATTCATCCTTTCTCTATAAATTAGCTGCAGTATTTGTAAATGATGTCCGGGTGCCAAAAGATGTAATTAATAGCAATACTGATAGGATTTGAGTGATCACTCAGGCTTTGTTAATGAACTTTTTTTAATAAGGCTTGTGTATGACCTGTCTGAGTGAATATGGTTGCTTATAATTCTCATTCTTTCTCCTGTGAGTCCAGGTTTCTTCACTTTCTCTGAAAGCAGCTGGCACTAACTTAGCTGGAACTCAATTTTTTTAATACATTCTTATTCAATTTTAAAAGTGTAAAACAATTCAGAGCAGTTACACTTGGGATGAATCCGAAGTCTGAGACATGAGTTTACATAGTCTGTGTGAAAATTTATACCCTTATTATGACACCAACAACTTTCATCCTTTAAATCAATAGAATAAGGAGAGACAAAAGTAAGACTGAAAATTGCATTCCCCAGTGCAATCAAATTTTGCACCAAATTTAACCAAAACTGTTATATATCCAGATTTACCCTAGGCATGCCTCCTCCTTTTCCTTGCAGAAATTTTATTTGGGTAAAAAAGCACAACAAAATGGGGGATTTTATTATTCTTGAAACTTGGACAAATCTGGCAGTCTGTAGCTTACATGGTTGTCACTATCAGGCTTTGAGCATAATCCATCTTGTCCTGAGTGGGAAATACCAAAGAGACTTGCATGTAAGCTGCTTGGATGGGCTGAGACCATAATTTTTCAGCCCTCATTGCAATAGAGTGGTGTGAAGAGTTTAGAACATAGCCCTGTTCTCCTTGAGTATTCACCTTCAGCTTAAAACAATGTGAGGAGCTCTTATTTACAAGCTCTTCTTTAAAGCAGTTACAATCCTTTTGTGAAAGGAAAAAAAGAGGTCTTGTAAATGCACGTAATTGTAATATATTTATATATACAGTTAACAAAATCTGATAGGTTTTCTTCTGCACAGATCAGTACCATAAATTTTCGTATTTAGAGTGTTATTTTTGCTTATGCATGACCAGTCTAGAGAAGTTAAGCCCAGCTCTCCTACAGATCATCTTAGGCATGTAATGTAGTTGAAATACAGAAATACAGAAATACAGAAATATAAATATTTGCTCTAAGGATAGAAAGAGGTCCATATGTTTTTTCTCACCTGTTTTCCTCTGTTATTTATTTGCCATTTGTTTTTTGTATTTTCTGTTACTCTGTTGCTCTTCTCTCTGTCTCAGACACACTAAAGTTTTTTAGGGTGTTTTGGCAAATATGCTATACATGAGTGACTCTTGCATGTTCTTTAATTTGATCTGTGGGGATAGTCAATAGCTTTGGTAAAATTTTCATCTATAAAACTAAACGTTGGCTGAAGCTTATGTCACAGGTTGGAATAGTTATAGCATCACATACTAAAGATTCTTCCCCTTCCACTTCATCCTGCCCACAACAAGCAATCAATGCCAGGACTTGCAGACCTTGGAGGTACGAGAAAGCCTAATAAAGGTCTGGATATTATCAGTTTATATTTCCTTGTCATTGTGTAGCATTGTGTCATATTTTTGTCATTTCTTATTCAGCACATTTCCTAGCCTTTTCATGTACTTCCTAAAATTTTCAACTTTTTCTTGTATGAGGTTATTTCTCATGTTTGTTAAAGACTGTACTTAAAAAAAGGTGGAATATTGTATAAAGAAAAAGTGGACTGTCATAATAGCAAAACTCATATTTCAAACTATTTGCAGAAATCTCCTATGGTGTACTTAAAGGAGATGGTTACACAGGATCCAATGACAATTAACTAAGTAAAGCCCAGAATTTCTTTTATTTGCTAAGTCTCTCAATATAAAGCATAAACACCCCTAGATGCATGTTTTAATAAATGTATTTGAGGGAGCTTTATGCTTCCCTGTGATATTTTATAAATCCACAATTCATAAAAACATATCTTTACCCCTAATTAGCATTTGGCTGTCTGTGATGTGAAAAATTGCATTCAAATGACAAAAGCCTGTTTACCAGTTTATTTTTGTGTGCCATTAATTGCACAATGGCTGGTCGAAAACTGCAACATTAGCGCTGGGAAGCAATGTAGCCATTCTCATTTTGAGGCAGACATTTCAAATGACATTTAACAGTATCTCCCAGTGCATTTACTAAACTCAGCTAAATAGTATGCTGAGTGTATTATGTTTTTGTGCATGGAAACAAGAAGTGTTCTATTTTAGTAAACTCTGAAAGAAAGACTACTTTCTTCTGTCAGAAACAAGGTAAAAATGTACTTAGCTTGATCTATTTTAACACACAGGTTACACTTAAATTTAGCAGCTGTTTCTAGTCTACCACAGTTTCCACACAGTGACAGTGTCAAGATAAACCATGGCATTCGCTTCCCAAAGGAGATTCTATCTTCAGATTACTCTTGAAGTGACACAAAGAGATGTACAAGAAAGCTCTGCTAAGACCAGCAAGATCCTTATGCAAGTGTAGCATAATGTTATATGTACAACTTCTAAGTTCAGTGAGTTTTGTTTATAAAATATTTATGATGAAATGGAAGAAGAAAAAATACTAGCAGCTTCCAAGGGGAGTTTATGTAGGCAGAACTCCCACTGTTTTCAGTAGGGATTTTCCCTGCTTGTGGCCTTATCTAATAGGTATTGATACTAATGGAAGTCATTCCTTCAATTTTAATGGGCTTTGGATCATGGATTTTCGTTCTAATAGGGCCTAGGCTGTATTTAGAAATAGTCATACCTGCTGTATATAAGAATAAATAGGCAAATTTTTTTACCGACTTATTTTCAAAGATCAGTCTTCATAGTAGCTGCCTATGTTTGAGCACACCGTTCAGGTGAATGAAGGGACATTTTTTCTTAATCTCTTGTCAGTTCTGGGAAAATAAGGAAACAAGATGTATTAGCACTTGGTAGATATCTCTTTCTGGAAACTTTCTGCTAATTTTCTTTAATTCTTTAGAGCTCACATAGAGCTAACTGTAGCAGAGTTCAGTGGGATTTACTGTAGCTTTAATGAGTTAGAGATGGATCAGAAAACCCTCTCTGATCTGTTAGATAGTCTACTGACTACTGATTTATAAAGATTTTCATTACCTTCTCAGCTAATCCACTAAGTTGACTATCCATTTCAAGCAGAATCCAGGTGGATTTGTGTCCGTAACAAAGCTATTCTGAACACACCAAAGCATTAAAATACGTATTAGCTAATGCCTGAAGAGAAATTAAATCTAAAGTGACTTCTCCAAGCCCAACCAACACCACCAATGGATTGAATTATTGAAAATCCTGCACCAATACTCTGTAAAAATGAAAGCTTTCAGGGGTTTTGTTTCTGTTGGTGGGAGGGGGTGGTTAGAAGAATTTAACATTTTTCACCCTAATTTGAAATATTTGACTGCATCATTAGCTCTTCTGAGTCAGCCATGAGTAGTGTTTAATGAATTTATGAATATTTGATACATTGAAATAAAGTGATTTTGACATGAACAAAACCTTTCTTTTAGAGTCCATGTGATTAGTCTGTATATGCTGCAAGACGGCAGTGGAAGTGTGAGGGGTTAGCAATTCCAGTGAAAACCAACAACTCTTCTCCATGAGATTGTTAGAAGACTGTTAACTGTTGTTTAACATTAAGATGAATTGCCAAAGGCACCTGTTGTGGTATGCTGGGATGCACTTTGTGCAGAAGTAAAAATGTAAGCCAGATGCTTTGTCCATTCTGCTTCAGAATTGAAAGCAGTTAGACACTTGGCATATAAGCCAAGGATATTTTAAGAGAATGTGACCATAAAATTATTCAGCATTTGGTCTCAGGTGTCTCCAAGGCAATTTCATTTGCCTGTGGCATTTAGCCATCCATTAAAAAAAAAAAAGCTAAGGCTACCATATTCTAATCATTCAGTGGCTAAGTCAGCTTTCTAGTTATTTGAAAATTATCTTCTCCAGGGGAAATACAAGCAGTTGAGAAAAAATATGTTTTAAGGAGAAATCTTCTGCCAGCTTGTTATTGCTTGTGAATTTCATTTGTTAATTCTGGATCATCCATGTGCTTAGAAGCATCTAGTATCTTTTTTTCATATATTTTTGTATTTGTATCAAGATAGCAAATCATCAGCATCATAATATAACATACATAATAACAATAGAGAAAGTTTGTTCTGAGATGGACACCGCAAGTGTCGTAGGGATTATGTAGTAATAGCATCTTATAGAATAGGTTGTTCTGGTGGCTTGTTCAAGGTTTTGCTTTCACCATGTAATCAAAGCTTGTGAGCTTGATTAGTGGTATTAACAGTTCTGGTCTACTCTTCCACCTGCCGCAACACACAGGCGCATCTGGAAATGGATTCCACATTTTCCTGTCAAAGTTGGTGTGTTGACAAGCTGATTTGTTCAGGTGCATGCAAAATTTACTGTACTTCTGGACCAGTGTATTTTAAAGTTTTAATAATGAAATAAAACAAAAGTGTGATGACAGAGGCTTGAGGCTGTCCCCCCGCAAGAGGTTCCCCACAGAAGAAGGTGTTCTATGTCTCTCTAGTACATTGAAAATTATGCCAAAAAAATGCTGCACTGTGGGAAGGACTAGGCAAGGTGACTACTCTCAACTGTCAACTACTGTCCTGCAAAGATCTGCTGAGATACAGAGCAGAAGTGGAAAAACAGGCCATCTGGGACCTTAAGGAAAAACTGTTGGTGTGTCCCAGCCATCTTAGTTTGAATGGTAAAGTAGAAAAATAAAAGAAATATAGACACCAAGATTTTCTACTTAGCAGAAATCCCCACTGCAGATGAAAATCCGGTTTATTTTGAGCAAGGACTGAACTTTGTATTGGTGGAGGGAATGTGGAGGAGAAATGATTATATGGGTATGACTCAAATGAGAGTTGACTACCATGTCTGCAGTTCACGGTGTCAAAAGAGGACATTCTCATGCAGGTTCATTCTGATTAAAAAAAAAAAAGGAAAAATTAGTGTATCTTCCTATTCCCCTAACTTTATTGGCCTGCAAGGAAAACACCATGAGTGATCTGAGAAGAATCTTGCTTCAACTGAAATGTTTTTGCTTCTCTGGGATGGTTCAGGCTTGCACGTGACACAGAAATTGGTCCTTTGCCTGGCTGTATTTTAATTTTGTCATGTATAAAATGCAAATAATATCTGTTTAAAATGTTCTGAGATGAAAAATGCTGTATAAATTAAAATACAGGAAAAACAGTATAGCCATCGTTTAAATTGAAAAGAAACTTGTGTAAAGAAGTGGGAAACTCGTAAAAATAATGATTTGAGTATATATTAGCAGAAGTCAAAAGAATCTGGGAGTTTTCTTTCATCATTCAGGCCTTGCTGGTTACCATTTCCTGTTCATAGCTGTACTAAAAGCCTATTGAACAGCTACAGTGATGAAATAAAATCACTTTGCCAACTGAAAACCTCTTTTGAGTTTGTGAATATGACTTTCTTCTATCCCCCAAAACTGTTAAAGTGAAGGAAAGAAATTGGTGCTCTTTGTGAATCTTGCCCAGTGTCTTCTCTGTCTCCTTGATGAATCCCATTATCTGGAAAGCGACCTTTACAGTTCATATCTCTTTAGTGCTTACTGCAGTTATTCTCCATTCTGTTATAACGAAAGTATTACACGGATAACTATCGAGCATTATCTTCCAGAAGGAGAATTAATTTGGGAAAGAAATGAAGTACTTTAATATGAAACCTGATTTCTTTTTTTTAACCTTGCAGACACCTGAGAGTGAGTGCTTAGTAAGTTCACAGACATGCTAAATACACTGAACTACCTACTTACTGTAAAAGGTAATTTCCATTTCAGAATTTATAGACAGCTGAATCAATTCCTCTCTTAAATTACAATACTTGGATGAACAGTTTGTGCTGCTGGACTTACTGAAAATAGTCTTGTTTGACTTTTTGAAGTATGTAACTATGCAGGTTATATCCGGATACACATTTTCCTCAGCTGTATGCCCCTTGACATGATATTTTTGCTTTTGTGAACAGTGTCAAAGAAACTAGTACCTGCCGTAATTATTAATTTTATACCTTTTATAGTTTCAGATTGCTTTGAAGTAGCTATGCAGTACAGTGTAATTTGTTTCATAAAGAGCTGTGAATCAGGTAAAACTTGGGCTGTGCAGGTTTGTGCTAGTAGAGCTGCTAAGTTTTAACTTGACTTCAGCTGGTTGGCATAAGACAGATGAGACTGTGTCCTGCTTCCCATGTGATTTACTCCTCTGTGAAGATAATTAGTAATGTCCAGTAATTTCTAGGGAGGGATGGGTCATTGCCAATTGACATAAATATGCAGGAAAGCATGAGTGCTACACAGAATATGTAATTATGTCAAATCACATGAGATCCTCTCATGTTATGAATGACGTGGCTCATATTTGCTGAATAATAATTTTATTATTCTTTTCCCCTTGGAATAGAACTTGGTTAAAGACAAAGTAAAACTGTGTCAGATTTTAACATTTGATAAAAAAATCTAGTTGATCCATGCTCCTGTTGTGATTTTCCCATCTTAACCACAAGGTATTCACTGCTGATTACTAAAATGGTAGCATTACCTGCCCAAAAGTTTGGGTTTCTCAGAAGCTGATGAAAGAAGTCCGGGAATAAATGTCAATAGGCACAGGGAAGTTGAGGTAATCAAAGATCTATGCTCTGGCATGCATTAATTGTCTGTGCTATTTCTCAAACCCACATCAGCACCAATATGCCAACATGGACTCTGCTTTTTTCTGCTAACATGATGAAAAAGATCAGGAAATAAAAATAGGACTGATTCAGATTTAATGGAAATAAACTAAAAGAAGGTTCAGACAGCAACTCGATAGGAGACAAGGCTGTGCAAGACGCTACTTTTTTGAAAAGTATTCTTTCACTATAGTTTGTAAAAGGCAGCAGCATAATCAAACTGGATATACTGACATGTCTGCATGGAAAGATCTGCTGAAATCTGCCTGGTTTTTGCTTACAACCTTCTGTCGAGAATAGTTTGTTTATTGATGGAGCATGTTGAATCTTCCAATATGCTGCGATGGCTAATTTCAACAGCTAGAAAAAAGGTTCACCAGCTATTCCATGAGACTGTCAAACTGTTGCTTCCAGTAACAACATTGTACATTTGAAAAGAAGCAAAGCCTTAAGTTGATATTGTTAAATACCTGTAAATGGTATTTTCTGCATTGTAAGGCTGTGTAAATAATGAATGTTTTTGGCTTTTTGGCAACCAAACCAAGAATTAAAACAAAATTATTTGTGTTTCTCTCATCAAAATGTTCTATTCAATACGGAAGTAAACATTTCATTTGCAGACGTTTGGAAAGAAAAAGAGATGAAAGGGTAGTTTTAAAATACTACTAGAAAATTCAGGATCATTTCTTTTGTGAGCCCTGTCTTTAGAGCTCTTAGCCAGGTTGCTGGAGAGCCAAGTTCCCTATGCCTGAGCAGACTTGAACTCACCAAACAGTGCCTTAGTAGTCAGGCCATTGCATAGTCTGTGCCAAGGATAATCTCCATCTCTTCTTTTGGTGTTTTTCACTTTGGCATAAACAATAAACCCGTGGGATACCATCAATTCTCTCCGAAGTGATATGCTCTCCAGTGAAAAAGCATGAGTAGAGGGACTGAAAGAGATGTTTTCTCAGCAGTAAATTATGTTCTAAGAAGGGCTTGCACTTCAGCAAGTGGAGAGGAGAGCAGAGCATTACCCTGTAAGCTCAGGCGCTATTCAGCACAGTAGGAAGCTTGGATCAGGTCACCACAGATCAAGGAGGGGAATGAATCTTGGTAGCACCTCACAGGCAAAGGTCTGAACCACTGAGTTACTTTGTCAATGAGGCAGTACTACTTTTTCTTCAAGATGTTAGTTCCACTGCTCACTTCTTTTTCTCAGTTAGAACCGGTTGATGAATTGACAAAGCCGTTATGTCCATAATATTTTTTTAGTGCCTAACTGACTCAGCAGAAAACAAAAAATCACCTTTTTCTACCACACCAGGTAAGCATTTACTAGGGGCCAGAGAGGACCACATGTCGTTTTGCAGCACTTTTGTATCTTCTGCTTACACACTGGAATTTTGCAGGTTCTCCACATTGTCTCATAGTATCTCTGAGAGACCATCTTGACTCCATAACAAGGAATGTGTGACAAAGCAGAGCTGGAAACATCTAGTGTTGCTATCTCTCAGCCTTCTGCTACATGCTACCCTCT
>NW_010528262.1:29778-34315 GCF_000687285.1 Phaethon lepturus | reverse complement strand
ACTCTTACCCTCCTTTAATTAAGGTGTAAGATGGGAAGAAGATGTTAGAAGAAGAGTAGTTACCTCCCTTCCATTCCCATCAGACATGCATCTTCCCTCTGGTGTGAAGTTACATTCCCAGATTTTTATAGTACCAGAGAGCAGGAACTATGCCAGAAGTCTGGGCAGCATAAAGAGAATTTGGAAAGATGCTGTCTTTTCATGTTGGTACAGCAATTTTCAGGCACTTCAGAACATGTGTTTTTATTGAAGATAAATTGACCCTTAAGTGTAACTCAGTGACATGATAAAGGATTTAAATTAACTTAATTCTCCTCTTAAGCCTGGGTAAATTTTGTTTAGCTCTGACACATATTTTGCGTTTTATGCTATTTCATATATGTAATGGTTGAAATGATACAAAGGCAAGTATTGGACTGACTGGAAGGACATTCTGTAAAATTCTGTTGAAACTTGTTCTCCCTCCAGAAGCAAACATTAAAGATTTTCTTTGATGGATCTTTTTAGTGAAGCATGGCTGCTTTTTGTTTTCTACATTGAACTGACTTCCACAGCTTCACCAACCCTGAATAATTTAATGATCCTAAGAGTATTTTTAAAACCATGTCTCTCTCCTCTCTATGATAACCTTTTGTTCCTTTCCATTTTCATTCACTTTCTCGTTCCTCTTTCCTTTCCCTTTTATTCTTCAGGGAGAAAACTCTATTTTTGCAATCTGCAGGGAGAAATTATCTTTCTATCAGTACATAAGGTCCATGCACAGTCTCCTGCATTTTGTTAGCAGTCAGCAGTTAAGTGCACCTAAGTGCATACAGGTAGGCTTGTTAAAATGTTTTTTTCCCCCACTTGTTTTCTCTAAAGCAATTTAATCAACTAGGAAGTAATGTGTTTGACACATCTATGAAACAGAAGTTGTCCTTTCCCTATTTTTATTAAGATGAGTAATACTTATCTACAGCATTTACCCACAACAACTGCACAAAGTTCTGCAGAGCGCTAGTTAATTTCCCCATGTTAGTGTATAGTATTCTGTGACCTTGTAAATAAGTTTGCAGACAACACCAAGCTGAGTGGTGTGGTTGACAGGCCTGAGGGATGGGAGACTATCCACAGTAAACTGGACAAGCTTGAGAGGTTGGCCTGTGTGAACCTCATGAGGTTTAACAAGGCCAAGAGCAGGGTCCTGCACCTCGGTAGGGGCAACTCCTGGTTATCGCTACAGGCTGGGGGATGAAGGGATTGAGAGCAGCCCTGCTGAGAAGGACTTGGTGGATGAAAAGGTGGACATGAACCAGCAATGTGCGCTCGCAGCCCAGAAGGCAACTGTCTCCTGGGCTGCATCCAAAGCAGTGTGGCCAGCAGGTCAAGGGAGGTGATTCTGCCCTTCTAGTCTGCTGTGATGAGACCCCAGCTGGAGTCCTGTATCCAGCTCTGCAGCCCTCAGCACAGGAAAGACATGGACCTGTTGGAACAGGTCTGGAGGAGGCCACAAAAATGATCTGAGGCATGGAACACTTCTCCTCTGCGGAGGGGCTGAGAGAGTTGGGGTTGTTGAGCCTGGAGAAGAGAGGGCTGCAGGGAGGCCTTCTTGCGCCTTCCAGTACATAAAGGGAGCCTATAAGAAAGGTTGAGACAGACTTTGTAGCAGGGCGTGTTGCAACAGGACAAGGGGTAATGGTTTTAAACTAAAAGAGGGCATATTTTGACTAGATGTAAGGAAGAAATTTTTCAGAATGAGGGTGGTGCAACATTGTCACAGATTGCCCAGCGAGGTGGTAGATGCTCCATCCCTGGAAACATTCCAGGTCAGGTTGGATGGGGTTCTGAGCAACCTGAACTAATGGAAGATGTCCCTGTTCATTGGAGGAGGTTTGGACTAGATGACCTTTAAAGGTCCCTTCCAACCCAAACTATTCTGAATTTCTATGATTCTATGGAATTTCTCATGCATTCTCTTGATTCTTCTCTTGATTCCCTTCTCTTCAAAGCTTTCTTTTGCTTTTTCACAAAGATCTTGCTTCTATGCCTCTTCTGTCTGTCTTCTCTTAGGATTCTTTCTGCCTAAGGAAAGCAAGCAGGTTCAGTTTCCCAGTCTGTTTCTCATTTGACCCAAATGTAGACTATATGATGTGTTTTAAATTAACGATGATTTTAATCTATTTTTTTAATTCAAAAAGTGAGAATGTTAAGAAATAGAGTGATAGCTAGCTGGGAAGAAGTTGATTTACTTACATTATTCTGATGAAGTCCAGAAGAGTTTGTACAAAGTTAATACAAGTAAGAAAATGTGTCTGTAATAGGAATTAGGCCTGCTACCATGCACAAAACGATGTTCTAGCAGTGGCAATTTTCTTTTTCCAGGGCTCAAAATTTTAAAAAAATTCTTTAAAAAAAACCAGATAGTGAAGTTTCTCACAGATACTTGCATTAAGCTACTGCAGATATTGACCTAGAGACTGTGATAACAAATTGAAATCTAGCTGAAGTGTGGTTTAATGCAGATACCAACCTGGTACTTCTGGATAGAAAATTATCTGATGTTGTTCTTGATCTTGCTCAGAGAAGAACACATGTAGTTTAATACCTCCTACAAATTTTTTTTTAATTTTTATTGTAGTGAACCTAATGGCAAATTTCCCCATTTACAAGAACATAGGGAAGTTCTTCAGTTGGAGAGAAGTGTTTTAACTCTATTGTACTCAGTACAACTGACAACTTGTAGAACTGAGAAGCTGGACCAGTCAATTAATTAGGTTTTCAGAAGAAACAAATAACTAACCCAGAGTTTGGTCAAAAGATTAACTTTTGAAAGATCTTCACAGTAATAAAGCTTTCTATTGAAATACATCTAGGAAAATGCCCTGCCTGCAAACATGTCAGGAAACTGCCCAAATTTTGATGCCGCCAACTGGGCTGTGGAAACTTCTGTAGCTGGTTGCAACAGAGCAGGTAGAGTGTCAGGGCCAAGTGCAACCTGGTAAAATTAAAAGGAAAAAATGAGAACAGATCACATTAAGATAGGAACCTCAGCAGTGCAGAAGTCAGAACCAGTGAGGACAGTAGACAAGAAAGATGAAAACAGGAAATCCCTCTACTTTCCCTAAATCTCTTCTGGGAAGACTCAGAGCAACTAAGTTTTGAAATGAGACATAAATCACTCCGAATACGTAAGAGAGTGAGATGACCTGAAAGAATTGTGAAACCATCAATTGCATCTGAAATAGACTCTGGAAAAGCAGATGGTTGAAATGAAATGAGCTGATAGGTGAGCTATCTAAATATCTCTAAATGATTTTTAAATGAGGCCTAGGGCTTCTAGCTTGGAATTAGAATGAAGGATCTGACCTGTGGATTGGGTTACGTGTAATAAAGTAGAAGGTGCTTATGCTGGAGAATCACAATGATTTATGGCCAGTGAGATTGTGTAGATTTTTAGAACCAAAACTGTTTTGAACCCAAGGTACCATACTTGACTCACACCAGTGTTGTAACCACCAAAAACACAAAACACAGTTCTACTGCATTTAGAGTGGTATATATACAAGGAGAGTTGATGCTGCCCAAAGATATGTGAAGCATATGCCAAAGGAAAAAAAGAAAACTCAATTTTTGTGTGGATGAGTACACCTGTCTAAGCCATGAGGTGCCAGTTTCTCCAGGAGAATGCTGTGGGAGAAAGTGTCAAAGGCTTTTCTGAAATCCAGGTAGACAACATCCACAGCGTTTGCCTCATCCACAGAGCAGGTCACCTGGTCATAGAAGGAGATCTAGGTTGGTCAAGCAGGACCTGCCTTTTATGAACCAGTGCTGGCTGGGCCTGATCCCCTGGTTGTCCTGCACATGCCTTGTAAGCATCCTCAAGATGATCTGCTCCTTAATCTTCCCCAGCACTGAAGTCAGGCTGACAAGCCTGTAGTTCCCCTCCTTCCGCCCCTTCTGGGAGATGGGCGTTACCCTGGCAAGCCTCCAGTCACCTGGGAGCTCTCCTGTTAACCAGGACTGCTGACAAATGATGGAGAGTGGCTTGGCAAGCTCCTCCGCCAGCTCCCTCAGTACTCTTGGGTGGAGCCCTTCAGGGCCCATAGACCTGTGGGTACCCAGCTGACATAGCAGTTCCTTAACTGTTTCTTGCTGTATTATGGGGGGTTTATTGTTCTCTCCATCCCTGTCTTCCAGCTAATGGAGCTGAACACCCTGCGGATACTTGGTCTGAATATTAAAGACTGAGACAAAGAGGGCATTAAGTCCCTCAGCCTCTTCCTCATCCTTGGTGATAACATTCTCCCTGCATCCAATAAAGGATGGAGATTCTCCTTGTCTCTCTTTTTGTTAATATATTTGTAAAAACATTTCTTGTTATCCCTTATGACCGTGGCCAGACTGTGCTCTAGCTGGGCTTTTGCCTTGCTAATTTTCTCTCTGCATGACCTAATGAGATCCTTGTACTCCTCTTAAGTTGCCTTCCCCTTCTTCCAAAGGTGATAAACTCTCCTTTTTTCCCCGAGTCAGAGTGAAACCTCCCTGTTCAGCCAGGCAG
>NW_010528262.1:18331-29751 GCF_000687285.1 Phaethon lepturus | reverse complement strand
ATGGGGACCGCCTGCTCCTGCACCTTTAAGATTTCCTTCTTGAAGACTGTCCAGCCTTCCTGGGCCCCTTTGTCCTTCAGGACTGTCTCCCAAGGGACTCTCTCGACCAGTGACCTGAACAGGCTGAAACCTGCCCTCCGGAATTCCATGGTAGCGGCTTTGCTGACCCCTCTCCTTACCTCACCAAGAACTGAGAATTCTATCATTTCATGGTCTCTAACCACATCTCCCACCAGTCCTTCTCTGTTTGTAAACAGCAGGTCCAGCAAGGCACCTCCCCTGGTGGGCTCACTCACCAGCTGTGTCAGGAAGTTATCCTCCACACACTCCAGGAACCTCCTAGAATGTTTCCTCTCTGCTGTGCTGTACTTCCAGAAGACATCTGGTAAGTTGAAGTCCCCCATGAGAACAAGGGATAGTGATTATAAGACTTCTGAATTTTTAATGTTCTTAGGCTATGTGTGTTTTTGTTTGTTTGGTATTTTTTTCTTAACAAATAACATTAAATTACTTTAGAAAGAGACAAAATATCAAAATAATGTTGTTTTAATTTTTTTTTTGGACTAGTACAGCTTGAATTTGATGTGTTTCTAAAATGTTCCAAGCAGTGCAAACTGTTTTTTAAGCAAAAAAGCATAAGAAATTGTTGATAAGGAACTTGATTCCACTGTAGAAGGCAGATTTTTTTTAATGCCCTTTCCATCCAAAAGGTTTGAACTTGTCTTGGCTGGAGGATCAAAGTAATTGCAGCATGATGAGTAGGGTAAAGTTTAGGAGAAGATATGTGAGTAAAAGCAAACTCTGAAAGTACTAGCGGAATGTATTCTTCCTAATATAATGGCTAAGACACTTGTATACTTACAGTTGGACGACATACTTCTTGTGAAAATGATTAAATGTGATAGCTTTAACATTCTCAAAATTTTTCTTATTCTATTGCAGTAATTTTGGGTGCAGTATTTCTGAAATATAAGCAAGAAACAATGTTAGTTGTAGCCTTATAACAAGAAGACACGGCTGGAACCAAGAACTCCTGAATTCCTTTGCCCCATAGATTTATTAAGTTGCTATACAGAACTTTGCATCTTTTTGATTCAGCTGGGCTAACATTCTTAAAGTGTGAACTCTCACTATGGGAGATGCAGTCAGAAGGACTCAGGAAAAAGCAACTTATTTTTTTTTTCTTAGACCTAGTTGTTTAAATACCTAGATGTTAAATGTTTTAGAAAAATGTAAGTATCAGGACTTCCATCCCTCTCTCAGTTTTCTTTTGCTTGACAGTTATATAAGGAAGTGGCTAATGAAAACGTTACAACCTGTCTAGCTAAATATTTGGGTGATAGTTTTGCCCTACTGGCACCTCTGATGATATGACAAAAAAAAAGATTCAAAGAAACTTTGGCAAAAATAGTGTCTTAAAGTCTATCAGAAGTGGAAAGAACAAAGCTGGGGGGAAAAACTTTTTTATAACTTGGAACATCCTTTTATCTGAGACCTTGTATTTGTCACTACATAACCCTTAATAGCATGGGAAAAGTAGTAGTGAGTTAATAATTCCTGCACTTTGTAGAGCGAAAGAGTTTTTAAAAAATCATTTTAGACTAATAACATTGTCTGCAGTGTAGTTAAACAAGCATCCTGTTTGTTTTAATTAAAAAATTCAACTCCTTTGAATGTTGTGCCACATGGCAACAATACAGACATCCAAGGTCCAACAGAAAAAAAACCTGCTATAAAAATGCTTGGCAAATAACTGGGTCTTATTACTCAGTAAAAACTATGGAGAAGCATAAAAATATGAGATGTTAACTTGAAAAAATTTCTAAAAACAACTGTAAAGGTTTCATCACTCCAGAAGACTTACCCCAAGCCTGCTTCCTGTTTGGAAAATTTACAGAATTATTCCCTGTGTGTAGAAGAGCTCTCAATAATTTTTCAAGTATATTCCTGACAGTGACCTCCTTGAAGTGTTTCCTGGATATGAAACTTTATTACAATTAATTCTGCTTTTGTAATAGGCCTGAAGAAGTCAGCTGAGCTGGACCAGAGAATACAATCATTGATAAGTTTAAAAACATCAAAAGTACTTGTTACAAGTACTGGCTTGCAGTTGGTAGTTGGAGCAGTGCTTGCACGAAACATTTCTAATCTTGTATATCCACTGACTTACTAGGGGCTGGTGATCTGGCAGAGAGAGATTCCTTTACCTGTGTAAAGCAGGTTTCTCTCCTTTGAAAGGGTGAAATGTTTTGGGATTTTTTTGTGTGTGTGTGGAAATGGTAGGACTAATTAAATATTAGAACATCCCTAAGACCAGCTTTCACTCCCTGTCTACTAATTTGGCAGGTGGGCATAAAATGTTTATGCCGTTTTTTTTGAGGTAGGCCAAATGTGGCCTGCTCTTTGAAGAGAAGGTTGGTGCTGGTGGAAGAGTCTGAAAGAACCAGCATGAAATTAGATGTTTGCAGGCAAGGGCCAAGGACAGCAAAGGAAGGAGTGAGGCAGGATTTAATGAGGGAAACTTTTGTCCCCCAGGTCTGGATTTTCAGCAAACTCCAGGAGACCTTGAGGGGCTAGGGACCCAGGCTGAGAAAGACGAAGTACAAGACTGTGAGAAACCTCTATTTAGTGCCAAGAAGCTTTTAGAAGTTTTGAATCTTTGGCCCAGATCTCCACCTGGTGTTAATTCCACTGAAATCAAAGGAATTATGCAAGGACCTGGGACTGCATGTGAGAAAGATTTATAACTTTATTCTTGAAAACAAGCATGAGTTCATAGAAATAGAGCATGTCTAGACAAATAGGTAACTATAAGCAGCTAGTTATTGTATTGTACCATAATGTTTACTGTTGCTTGATGTTGTCAAGGTAACTGCTTTAATTAAGCACCTCTGAAGTCCCTCTAACCTTTACCTTATTCTCAGCTGGATGGAGATAAACTTTCTATTATTGCATATGTGTCAATCCTTGGAGGAATACAAGAGAAGAATTTGCTAGCTAGAGCACCTGTGAGTGTATCAGTACTTTCACTGTTAGAGCTATGCTAGATCTTTGCATATGGCTGTTCATTTATCCAAAGGAATATGTGAAAAATACATTGATACATTAAATTGGTGACTTATTCTTACATATACATAAAAGTATGCAACTGAGCTTTCCTGAATTTGTGTTATTTGCTGTATATTTTTAAGCTTTTATTGTCTCTTTTCTCTCCTGTTGGCTTTTTCTTACCATACCTAGCAAACAGAACACACACTCTCTTTGTTACCTTTGTAACAAGAACTTGTGTTATTATTATGTTCTAGAAGCAACTATGGGTATTGCATTATTTTTGTTTGTTTTTTTTGTTTGTTTGGTTGGTTTTTTTTGAGGGGGAGGGTTGTGGGGGTGTGTGGGTTTTTTTGTTTGCTTTTTTTTCCCACTAGTGACATTAAATTTTGATTACTCCATTCTGTGTATGCATTCTGGAGTGTGCTTTGGAACTTGACTTTGTCTTGTTTTTTACTGGGTCTTTATATATGTTCCTTCTCTTTTTCAAATTCAGATTCATTCAAATGTATTATAGATTAACATTATACAAGTCAAAATATTTACACACGTGAAATCTTCACCTTGAATAATCATAGTTAAATTTTGCCACTATATTATACTAAATTACTTTGATTTTTGATAGTAAGAAAGTTGTAAATAGAGGCACTATCATTAAATTTTTGTAAAGGCATGTTTTCTCAAGGCTAGAATGCTGTTCGGAATGAAATTGCACTATACTTCATGGATGATTCTCAACCTTAATCATCCCATTACCTTATTTCTAATAGGTCACTAATGTCTCCATTCTTCTCATCTTGTATTGCATAGAAATAAAGCAGTGTGGCCTGTGCTACAGTCAGAAGATGGTGGCGTTTGACTGACTTAATGAAAATTGGCCTAAATACTAGACTCTTTGACAAAGCTGGGAAATAAAACACGGGATGTAAAATTCCCAAGCCTGACACAATGTTGAAACATTTATCTGCTTTAGGCATTTCTAGTACATGAAATTACGTGGTATTACTTACTGTTGAGCAAGCAAGCACTCGTATTTATTTTACCCACACTTTTAACTTTTACAGAGTGAGTGATTCAAGTGTCAGTCAAAGAAGTTTAGGTACTGCTTGTGATAGTTGAGAATAACAGAAACTCTTACGATATTTATTGAGGTATATAGGAAACAGAAGTTAAGTGATTATACAAAGAATGCTGGCTCCTTCAAGGGAGCAGACACTATGATGGGTATTTGGATTTCCTAGTGGGATGCCAGGTAAACAGACTGACTTGACTGAAAACCTGTATTGAAGAAGCATACCTGGCTGTGATTCTTGTGATTGTGCATGGGCTACATTTTCGATGTGGTGGGAAGATGGGTGCTGTATCAGAAGCAGAGCAGGTTACACACCCTGGAGGAATTGTGTGGCTTCTTGTTGCAGAATTTTTAAGCAGGTCTATAGACAGACAATATCTCTATACCTTTTATACTGTACTACACCAGTATTTCTGTTGTATCTTGGAATGCCAGTTCATGAGGGTCAGAATGCAGACAATCAGTCTGGGTTGTCATTCTTTGAACAGAAAATAGTTAGGTTTTGATTTTTGGAGCATGAACACTGGGTAATTTCACTTTAGGCAGCACTCTGGAGTCAAAGGAGAAACATTTCATCTACACACCTAACACTGTCCCTAGCTCTTCTGTCTGTTAATGTCTTCCCATTCTTAGTACTACAGTTTGATAAATGGTTAAATTTTGTAACAGCAAGAGGAATTTAAGAAAAGTGCAATACAGAATTAACCGGGTGTGCAGCTTAAAAGAAGAACCGAGCATATTCATGGTATGAATTGTGGGAAGAAATTCTTAGTCAATCTTCCTGTGTTCTGTTTTTTTTTTTTTAATTTTATGTAAATTAAGGACCATGTAAATGAAAATGTGATCTTAAAAATTAAATGGGAAAGTAAAGCAGTTCTTTGAGGTTAGCAAAATCCCTCTTCTACGTATAATCATGAACATTTATTTATTTGGGGATCCTCTGAAAGAACTCTTTTTCTAGTCCTTTAGAACTTGTGTCATTAAAGTTTCACCAGGCAGGGTACAAGATACCATGTATTGAAAATAACAAATAACTCACATGAGAATTAGTGTTTGACTCTAGAACCTTTATCGTCTTATGCTAAAATCATAGGCTGTTGCCAACAAAATCAAATTTAGCTACTATTAGAAGAAAATTTCCACCAGGACATTAACATTGTATACATATTTATGTGCACATAAACACATGCTGTGGCTGGAAGTTTCAGAATATTCAGTTGAGAGTTAAACTTTCAGGTCTGGAACACCAAACAAAGGTGAACAATGAAAACTTTTGATTATTTCAGCTTGAGATTATACAAGTAAGTTTTATGATAGACTGTCACTGGCATCTGAGGCAAGCTATTATTACATGTGAAAAAACCCTAAATAAATCCGTAAGTTATTGTCTAGCTAGAAAGACCAGCTGTTTTCTATATCCTTTGCCCATCAGCAGTAATATTCTCGTTCTGGAGAAAAGACTCAGTGTATAGCCTACACTCTTGCATTTTGTCTATCTTCTTAAAGAACTGTGAAATTTACAATTTTGAAGGTCGTCTTATTGTTTGAAAGTCTTACGTTACCAAAATGTAAAAGATATCTGAAGACTCAGTTAAGTGATATTGACATTTTTCTTTAAAATAGGAAATTAAAATGGCATATGCAAATTGATCATGGAGCTGTGTGTAATTAAAAACAGACAGTTTAGTGCTGTGTTGGATACCTGAAGTAGGTAAAACTGGCATATACATAGAAAGATTTAGGTTTGTTTTAGTGGTTTACATCCATTTTCTAAAGTATCCTGAGGTTTAGAGCATGCAGAAAGTACAGTTTTCTCATGCATTGCAGAACAAAAAAATAAATGGGTGATTTTTCTATTATATGTTATAATATTTGACAATATCTTTTAATGTAATTTATTTTATTAATGTAACAAAAACCATGAGTGTGATCAGTCACAGCAGACTTAGAGACCTGAAACAATGAGAATGGAGACTTTCTTATACTACAGTTTTCTGAGACATTACTAAAATGATAAAAGTTTACACAGCTTTCTCTAAATGAAGAGCAATCCTAAAAGGAACACTGTCAGTGGGTAAATCCAGAAAGGCCACACAAAACTGTATAGTACTACCTGTTTAAAGGAGGTCTTTATAATAAACTACAATCTCTACAAAAGGCTGCAAATCTTAGCAAAAACAAACTTAACAGTTTGGTTTTCCCTGACCCTTTCCATCAAGTCATATTTGCTAAGTATATACTCTAAAATTTCTCTTGCTGTTCAGTTTTTACCTAGTAGGGAACTAGCAATGATATTGAAAGCAAAGGTAATCCATTATGTAGTCTTCTTATGGACAGAACTTAGCTAGATTTCATTAGGTCAATCACAGCTATCCTAATGATGGCAGTACCACTAAGAATATAAAGGCATGTGTTTGTGAATATGATCTTCCACAAGTATTTTCTTTCATGAGCTGTTGCTCAGGCTGGAGTAGTTCTTTGGTGTTTTCATATATACAAGACTACTTACTATACAGTTCCAACTATCTTTGGAAATGAGGTAGTGCAATCAAAACAGGTGTGTGTAGAGATGTGGGCCAATGCTGATGCTGATACCATTCTGCTTTCATTTGCTTACTCTTTGCAACCTCTGGATGCTGTTTTCCAAACATCCTTTCTCTTCTGCTCAGTTCACTGCTACAAACTGGCAGCTCCTTCTTCCTGGGTAGTAGGAGGGTATGTTTGCAACTGCTAAGTATTTCTTGTTTTCCATTAGTTACAAGTCTATCTGAAAAGTCTATCTCACAAGAAAAAATCAGATGACTTATGATTTTCAGATGTAGTGGCAATGTGTATATTAGTGAAAGGACAGTTGGAAAGGGGAGGGGAAAGAGAAATGGCAGAAAGCGAATGATGCTGGAGTAATCACAATGGAAGCAACACTGGTATTGACACAGAAAGGGAAACACTGGCCCTGTGTAAGTTTAGGCTGGAAATAGACAGAAAGGATCCATACTTTAGAAGATTAAGATCCTTGAATGGTCTTCTGATAAAAATAGCCAGGGTAATGAGTAACTTCTAAGATGAAGTTCAGTAAGCCTATGAAAGGGATTAGGTGACAATAGGGGATTTAAGCTGATGACCCAAGAGATTAATTCATTCACATTGCCTCACACTTTTTTCAAGAGATAGTTTGACTGAAGATTGAGTGCATCATTGAGTCTTATTTTGTTTTGAAAAGTAAATGTCATGTTCAGCCATTATAATAGTAGACTTTTCTCTTGGAAGGGAGAAGTACTTTAGATGCCTTAAAATGCTCTTCCTATAGTGCAGTTTAATCTGATCCTGATTAATCACATCTTTTGCACTCCCTGGAGAGTTAGCAGAGAGGAGCAAGCATAGATAAATTGAAAGAGCTGTTTTCAGCACTAATTTCCCACATATACGGAAGAATTAGGTGTACATACAGACCTCAATAAGGAGGTTAGAGTAAAGCAACCCTATCAGCTATAAAACAATACAAAATGCTTGTTTCCTCCCCTTTCTTGTAATTGTGGCATCATTTTGAACAATAATAGACTGTTTCATGCCAGCAAGGGTTAGAGCAACATTCCTTTGATGTAATGTTATTTCATCTTTGACATGGGACACCGTACTCATTGTAAAACATAGGAGCCTGTTCACCTACCTTTTCAAGGAGCAAAGCTCCTTGTGCCTCAAGTTGTTTTGTCTACTTAGGAAATACAGAAATGTCCCTCTATAAATATTTTAAATTAATAAAAGATGTTTAAATACTTTGGATTTATATTGATACTTGCCACTCTCAGGAAAAATGGGGAAACTTAGACCTGTCCATTTGTTAATCCATTTTTTTATTCCTCTCATCTTGCAAGGATTACATCAGCCTAATATCCCATCTTATTCCTTATGATTCCTTACATATGTCTGCAGGGTCTTGGTCAAATTGCATTTCTTTATTTAGTAAAACCAATTTTTTTTTTTTTTTTTTGGTTGATGGCCAGAATAAGGAGGTTTCTGGAACAAAGCAGCAAAATGTGTAGTAACAAAATTTTGATTAATCTAACATCTAAGACTCTGTGGCTGGAGCTATGGTGCACTTAGGTTTGACTGGAAGCTGAAGCTGAAGACATGTGTAACGCTGGCTGCATTATACAAGGAATTAATCTTCCTGATTCAGTGGAATACTTAGTTTAATATTAAGGACATACATAAGCATACACAAGATCAAAAGATTTATTATGTAAAAGCATCCTCACCTTCTGCCTACAACTTTTTATTCTATGGTTGCCTACTTTTTGAGCAATCTCTGAATGAAGATAGGAATACTGTGTGGTGCTGGTTTATATTTTCATTATATGGCAATCTTTTTCTCAGTGATTTGCCGTTTACAGAAAAACAGCTATTGTGAGTTAGGCACACATACACAAAAGTTGGAGTGGAATGTAAAATTTTTTCTTGTTCCATACATTTTTACTCTGAGTGTTAGACAGGGAAACCAGTGAGCAGGGTTGGATGAAAAGACTACGTTTAAAATTTCTTACAATCCACAAGATTTAATACATTGTAACTAAGTTGGTGGATAGCTAAATAACTAAAATAGTGTGTTTTTGTCAACAAACATTTTTTTTCAGGATGATCTATTTACATATGCACGTGCACAGTTGGAAGAAGTGGGAAATAATAGAGTTAAAACTGCATTCAGTTTGTTAGAAATTACTAACTTGATTTACACTAATGGAAAGAAAAATCCAGAAGTATCTGCTTGACTGAGACTTTGTATAATTCAGATTTTTTTGCTAATTGTTTCTGCCAACTGTTTATGGGGCAATATTTTTGTCATTTTGAAGAACTGACTTTGTACAGGCTGCCTTTTTGAGAACTTGAAGGTCATTTAGTCTTTGCCACAGCTCAGCTTATACCATAAAGATAATTTATTTTGTTTTTCATTTTAAAACACACACACACTGTCTTGCATACCACTACTTTAGATACTGCAGAGAATGCCCCTATATAACATCGTTATGAAACTTGTTGGATAATTCAGATCCTGATGATTTAACAAATATATCTTCAGAATTTAGAGTCTTCCTTGATATTCTGCTGATTTTTTCAAGTTTTTTAAGCTCTTATTTCCAAAACTTGATTTACTACCATGTTGTGTGTGCTACTGTATTTGTATTTAAGGACACTGACCTACCTGAGCTGTCTATTAATGAGCTAATGTGGGTATTGTTTAAACAGAGCAGTAAAGAGCTCGGTTCAGGCTGGTGAACATTAGTTGCTTTGATTATAGCCACTACAGCATCCCTTAGTGCTTCAGTGAACAGAGTTATCATAGTTTCTTTTTATTATAACATAAAGCAGGGATATCTAAAAGATGCTGCAGACTTATAGAGGGATTTTGACTCTTCTTCTTCACTGCTGGTTGTGGGTAACAAACCCAAAAAGGCTTGTGAGAATCACAAACACCTCTCTGTACTAGTGCTTGTGACCCTGCAAGCTTTGCCCTTCCCATATGACCAGCACTGTGGAGGGTGCTGAGAAACAGGGATCAGTCGTGTCTTTCTCTGCACCTGGAGATGGCCTAGGTAGGATTGGTCATCCAGACAGTGAAACCAACCTGGCTGTGTTAGCACAGCTCTCTACAAGACATGCTAAAACAGCCTGCTTGCAGCAGCTATGAAATTAAATTGTTCTCACTATCTGTTATCTCTAAATCTGCTTTAACAGAGAAGTCGGTGGTTTCTTATTCTGGGTTTGGCTAGTGGTACAATGGTAGGTGATATTCAGCACTTTGAGGTACAGAGAAGCATTCTGACCTGCCTATATTAGGTGACATTATATTGTGTCTGATCCAACTGTCCAAAGGAGGTGAGGCTGCTGCAGCTCCATGTCCCCAGGTCCAGCCACCGGCAAGGCTGAAAAGGTCTGTCCACGAAGTGCGTGCACACAGACCAGATGTATACACCACACATATAAAGATGTACACATCTGGCCACACATACCACTGACATACACACTGAGCACTCACATGAACAATACCAATGGCCGCATCCTGCTCTCCTTTCTGGCTGAGCAGTATGGATGTGCCTTGGTGAGAATACATATAGACACAGTGCTCACCCCTCCACTAGCTGCCCCTGGATCCCAGTCTCCCCAGTTGCTGGCACCTCGGCATATGAGTCCCTGAGGCCTGAGGCCACAGGCTCACTCCTGTTGCTGGTACAATACATCTTACTTCTTCACTGCCTTACTGGGTGGGGTAAGATGGCTGGGACTCTCCTCGTCCTCCCATCAGCAAACTCCTCTTCTGGAACAGCCCTAAGAGGGGCCCAGACAGGCTGTCCTTCCTTCTAAGAACTTTGGGTTCCCACCTGTCTTTGTGTCTCTACACTCCTCTGGGCTTGTGCAAATGGGCTTTTGAGGCACTGATGGCTCCTGTGCACATGTGCCTCTGATCAACATGGCAGGTTGTTACTTGAGCTCTCCCTCCTGCCATTGTGTCTGTGTTCCTTTGTGGGCATGTAGTCCCTCTTTTATCACATAACCTAACAGTCTGTCCTGTTCTTTGCCCCACAGTTTGTCATCCCTAAGCAGTCCCTAACTGGTACAGTTTACAAACATCTGTGGTGTCAGTCAGAAGCTGAGCCCAGGTTAGTTAAATATACCAAATCCAGAGAGTGACAGCTCAAAATATGGACCATGTGCAGTTTAGTTCTTTCTGCTTTGGGGGCAGGAAGCTCTTGGGTGGAAAGTGAAAGACATTGTGGCTGAATGTGACCATCGAAGTTGCAATGTTGATTAATTACCCATTGAGGAATACTGATAATGGCACAGAACAAAAAGCCTTTTTTTAGCCAAGGGAGGGTTACTTTCACACAGGACCTAAAAGGCCACTTCAGCCTCTATCCTGCTTGGGAGCATTATCCTCATTGCAACAGTTTTAAAAGCACACAGAAACATGGCAGCATTTTTGCCAGTTTGAGTGTCAGTGGGGAGGACTGACTGGTGAAAAAATTTCCCCACAACAATGTGAGGGTGCAAGGTGTGGAAAGCCTTTCTGGTGTGATCAAAGTGGGTTCATGAATGAATGGAGCTGGCTGTGGAAAATGTGTTGTTAGTGCATTTACTGGCTGTGATTACTTAGTCTGCCACATCCCCTCTCATTCTCCACTTCTGTGCTTTATATTTAAATCCTCCCCTGCAAGATATGGCAATCACTGTGTTTACTCATGTCAGGTCAGATTAAATGGATTCACAAGATTAATGCCGACTAAACTGTTTTATTGTGGCCACATTT
>NW_010528262.1:0-18300 GCF_000687285.1 Phaethon lepturus | reverse complement strand
GGCCTGTTTTTACCCCCCCCCCCCCCCCCCAAAAACTATGATTTTAGGCAAAAGGAATCCAAACAGCTACTGTCATTGTTAAGGTCCTTCTCCACCACCTGTGGCTTTTAGCTTGTGCAATCCTGCATTTACCCTGCTGATTTATGAAAACATGAATCCTGATTTACGATCCTGCTGACTACACCAATTTCTCTCAAATGGGTGGTTCAGGTTGCTTAAAGGACCACTGTCAAATGTATTAGAAAAAGTGGTTTTAATATGATGTTGTAAAAGTGTGACTTAACAGAGTTTGATGGCAAGGTTCACTCTATTAATTACTGCATTATTAATTAATGGAAGAAACATTCAAAGGAAAATTGAGTTACAACTGAATTAGCATGATTTACACAGGGACTGGAGATGCAAAGGGTAAGGAACACCCTCCTGTTGAGTCAGAAGGTTCAGAGTGGACTCCCTTATGGAGTCTAGGTGTGGCTAGGTCCAATCTTAGTCTTAGACTTGGACAACTGTTTATGTCTGATGGAATTATATATACAAAGTCTGTAACAATTAATATTGAGTAGCTACATGGATTAGTAATGTTTCATTAGTATTAATTCAACATGCTATCTGTCACTTACCAAAGACCTGGAGTTGGTAAAAGGTCTATCTGCCTTGAGGAGCAACCTTGAGAGGCCTCCCAGCTCAAGGGGAGATCATGGAGTCATGCAGCCTAGCAGGGAGAGCTCAAAGAAGGCTCACTTATGCTGTCATATTTTTGGAATACAGTGGTTGGCTCACAGTCAAACTACAAGCGATGGGAAAGGTATGCATGAGACTCCTTGTACCCACAATGTTCTTTGTTTCTTGATAAATGAGACTTGGAAAAGCCACCCACTATTCATGTGTTAATCGCATGAGTGGTGTTCCAAGCTCATATGCATCGATGCTCACTATATCACTCTGCTCTTTTGTGGGTTTTCAGAGAACAGATTGGAACTAGAGGAGTTCTTGTCCTGGCTACAGCTCAGGCCTTTACCTCCATTGAAACCTGTACCAAACTACCATTAATTTGGTTAAGGAGTTGAGTGCAACCATCATACCTGCATGTCCTGTCTTCTCTTTTTGCAAAAAACTTGTCACTTTTCTCCAAAGGCAGAATGGTGTCTATAACAATGTCAAGCACATCTCTGGGTGACTGAAGCAGGAGGATCTCTGGGAAGCTTTGACCACAGATGAAAGTTGCTCTCCCTGATCCTAGGTGCAGCATATCACGCTATATGAACTCTCTCTCAAAACACATATCCACTTCCTGCAATACATTTATGTCCTTTTGTGACTTTGCTATCTTTACTGTTACTTATCATATACATTGTAAAACCTGAAAAATGGCTACATCTGTTTAATATATGTTTTCCAGAGGGAAAAATCTATGTTGCTTTTTTATTTGAATTCTCATGTATTGTCCTTAAATTGAATAATGACCTCAAACATGTCATCTCAGTTAGAGGTATATGATTTGTTTCCTCTCTTTAATAGTAAATAACAACTATTAGAGGAGCAGGTTAAAAAAAATAGATGAAAAAAATCTCTAAAACTTGCCTGTAGTCCTAGGAAAGACTGTCTTTTTTCATGGCCATGTTTTGGAGACCTGTTTAACTTGCCCTATTGTGCCTGCAGATAAAAGGTAATGTAGCACTTTCTTTTAATGGGATGTGTTGATAGAATTCCAGTGCATAAGTCTCCCTCCCTCACCAGTTTTATAGCTGTACAGAAGTATTACGTTTCACAGAGATGGAGTTATCCCCAATTCATAAAAACAAAAAGAGATACACAGCTGAAGCTGTCATTCCATGAGGTATCTGAGCAGGAAGGCATTCATGTGGGGTCAGTTACAAAGAGGATCCGCAGTGGAAAGTCAGATCAAATCATTACAACCTTTCAAATAATAAGACAAAAAAACTTCAAACATCATGATAATTCCTAATTCCACAGACACTTTTTAGAGCTAAGCCTGTTTTCCTTAGTCACAAATAAACCCACAGAAGGTTAGGAATTCTTGCAAGAGAAGCAGGATTTAACTCATAATCTTGTTCTGTCATTTCTATACAGAAAATAGGAAGAGAACATGATAAACTTGCTGCAGGCTGAATAAGTAGAAAGAGCCTGAGTATACAAATACAGCAAAAATTAAAAAAAAAAAAAATTGAATTTTGAACTTTGAAGCACAATTTTGCTGGTTTTATTTTTATTTTTCACTATGAAAGTAACACTTATGACTAGGTATAAATGAAATCAGGAAATGTATTTTTGAATATATACCAATAAATATGTTATTCCTGCAGAAAAGCTGCTTTTGCTCTGAAGAGTGACATTTACTAAAGAATATATCACTATTTCAAATATTTTAATGTATTTCCTGGGGCACATATGTGATTAACATTGATTATGAAGATAAAATTATCCTTTTTTTGGTCAGAAGTTCATGTCTACATTTTCATACAGATTTTTGTTTCTTCCCTTGTGGTTGAAGATTATTTTCTTAACATCCTCATATGACACAGATCAACAGGGGATTCAGCTCTATTAAAGGAAATCTTTAGAATGAAATCAGCTGTGGAATGTTTTATAAATGTGGTTCAATAAACTCCATATAATTTCAAAAAGAAAATGGTGCATACAGGAGTACCTGGGGAATTATACAGTGTTTCACTTGGATTCATACAAGAAGGACCTCTGGGAGAGTAAGACACTTTTCAAATAGCCTGTAAAAAAACCCATCTCTTTCTAGGGTCCTAAAGAACAAAATTTGCATATTTATAGAAGATTAAAGTGTCCGTCAAGTATTCTTTAGCTGTTGCTTTCTCTTGTATATTTTGCTCTTCACATAAACATGCTTCATAATAAAAGGAGACTCCTACATCTCCGGTTATTGCACTGAATCACTAAAGTTTCATACTATAATTGTGCACAGGATTTTTTTGTTTGAACCCTTTTGAGAAGTTCCCTGGATTCTCTATTAACTGGTTTTCCTCTCTATTTGCACATTTTTTCTCTTCAAGTTTTACCTGTCCTTCTTAACAGGGTCTGAGCATTTTTTTAAGGCTAATTTCTAAGTGGTTTTGGGTCCCATTACAATCATGCTTTTAGATATGAGTCTTACAAGTATATTCAATTTTAAATTTTATATTCAACAATTAAAAACACTTGAAATGAAAATGTATTGTTTGGCTAAGTCCAAAAGGAGTGTTCTGTTCTGGAGTGCCCAACCAACAGTAAGACCCACAGTGTTTAAACAAGCTAAAGTTAGGAAATGTGGAGTAGGTTAGTGGAACTTGAAACTTGGACATGAAAAGGTGCAGCAGATAATATTTTTAGAGTTAAGCATGCTGAATTTTAGAAAGCTGTTAACATTGCTGTGAATATGACTGTGAATATAACAATTACATATAAAGGGATAAAAATTATTTACAATAATTACTGTAGGTTTAGGTGCTGTTACAATTAAAACTTTATGTTAACTCAAAGAAATACATCAGTGAGAAAGAGGTCATGTAGTGTTGGCCTTCATAAATATCTGTATGTAGGATGAGACAGCTGTTGGACCTATCTTTTCTCAAGGCAGATTTTGACTTTAAAAAACACTCTCAACTTATCAGCAAGCAATATTGCTCAAATAAAACCAGAAATGACTAAAGCTTTGAATTCTAAGTGACATGATTGATAAATTCTTTAAATCCGCATACTTATTGGATGCTTACAATCTGTAAAGTGTGTATTTCTTGCTAGCAAGACACAATAAAAATGAGTATCTTTAAGCAAGAATATCTATGTAAATGTTTAAAGCTGTTTTCTGTCCTAAATGACTTATTGGTCTCTTTCATGGGTATCTAATAATTCACTGCACAGTGTTAAAATGAGCTTCGGGCTGTCAGGAAGTCCTTCAGTTTCTGTAAACACAGCGCATGCAGTGTAGGTCCCAAAGTTTGAGCCTCATTACCCATCAAAATGTTCCCCAGACTTGCCCAGTTGTGCAAGCCAGAGCACTCTCTTGTCAGCCACTGATGATGGTTTTCTGCAGTAGCAGCACTTTCATTCCTGCAATCATTGCGTTTTTCTCTAGTCCTTGTACTTACTTCTCTCAGTCTCCTGCTTGCAGCTGTTCCTAGAGACTCCACATGGCTTTTCTTGCTCTCCCTCTGACTTTGCTTTGACTCTTTCTATCTCTAGGTGAGAATGGCACTGTTTTTTTGCTGATTCTTTCTGAGCTCACTTGCTTAGCTTCCCCACAAAAGGAGCCACAGTAGACATGATGTACAGGCAGAAATTGTTTCCAGTAACTCTCATAGTCCCATGAGTGCAGTTGCAGGTGTGATGGATGAATGGAAGTGCAAAGTCAGGATTTTTACAGCAAGACTAGGATGGCTTGTTCTCCAGGGACTGTGGTTGTGGTGAAGGGCATTATGCAACTCTAGCTATTTTGTGAAGTTTTGGAAGTCATCAGTGCAGTTTCTGTCACATTGATGCCAGTTCTGCAAATTAGATAGTAAAGGAACAACACACCTAGCAAAGGCAACATCAGTTGTTTTCTTGCTAGTGGTACTTCATTGTCTGAATTAAATTGAGATCAAGACCTCAGAGACAGAATGTGAAAAAAAGTGTTCAGAAAATTTCCAATAACATTCTCTTGAATTTAATGACAGTGGAGATTCTTGAAATAAATTACTATAAAGCCAAGTCCCAGCCCTTCACTTTGCAGCTATAATTTTAGAAGAAGCTGAGTACCTTGAAAGTTGTCTGGTGGAGTTTGTTTTGCTTTGAAGTAGATAGAAGCTTTATGAGAGGCAAATACACACTTAATTGACGTATGACAACAGTAAGTGCTAGAGGGGAGACTGTGTGTTCTGCCAAGACAACTGTTTATGCCATAGGGCTGGGTCTGTGTGAAAAGGGATGATCAGTCATGAGATCTCTGGACACTGGATGTATTCACTGAAGTTTCTTTTTCTCTTTTTCTCAATGGATTTGCAAGCTGGACACTGAGGCAAGGTTGCAGTTCTGCGAAAGGCCTTTGTCTTCTTCCCAGCTGATGAAATTGTGGTCTCACAGTGAATGTGTTATGGCTAATTAGGTGACATTGCTTGAAGAGGTAAGCTGCTATGAACTTCTGTGATAATGACAGAGTCTTTTCTCCTCATAGGATTATTTAAGGTTTTATTGCTTTAATGAAAATAAAATTCTGTTGGTACAAGTTAAAGAGAGGGTCTCAGTATTATTTTTGCAAAATGTGCAGATAGATACCAAATTACACCGAAGAGAGTTCATGAGAAACATCACCTGTAAGAAAAATCCGAAAAGTTCTTTATCAGAAGAGTTGTATGTGATTGCTGTGTGGATATATGATAAAGAACCAGACCCAACTTTCTACAACTCATTTTGTTTCTCTTTGAATTCTTTTCAGATTCCAAAGAAGAGTGATGAAAACTCCTCATAGAAAAATATTATCAAATTTTGGTTCACCCATTCAAGCCAAGACAGACTGTCTGACACACCAGCACATCCTGTCTCAACAGGTCTTTGTGCTTTACATTTGTGCTTCTTGTAAACTGCAGGTCAGTTACGTAGACTGAATTCCTAGTCCTACCAAAAAGCAGCTTTCCTGTTTGTTTCTGTCGTATTTACATGATGACTTTATTTCTAATAAAATACCATAGGCTTTGTTGGAAACTGTCTCACTAGCTGGACCAGAAAAGAATCCCTACCCCATGGAGCTGTCAGTCTGACTGCTCTCTTGTGTGAAGCTGGTATCATAAATGTTCAACAGAAGTCAAGATGAATGAAGATTTATTATTGAACTTTTAATCAGGGAATTATTATATCAGTCAAGGAAAAGGAAGAAGAAAGGCAGTATGAGATAACTAAAGTTATAATATTCAGATTGTACAGATATTTTTTCTGGGTTTGTCTGGTCTTTTAAATACATAATAGTTTTTACAAGTAATGACTATAATTTTAATACATATATATTTTATTATTATGACCTTCTCTAAATAGTATGGCTGTGATCAATAAAGGAAGAGAGTCTATGATTTCATACATAAAATCAACAAACTTCCTTGACATAAAGACAGTTTCTATTTTTACGAGATTTTGGTAAATATTTGATAAGGGCCACAACAGTTTCTAGCAGATAATCACAGTGTGAAAGATGCTTCTCTTGTCTGTTCTCACTTCTGACCTGGGCATAATCATAACATCTGCATCACTTAAAAGTTGCTCTGTCCTGCCTGTCAGAAGGATATCCCACCAGTTAAGCTGGAGTATTTGGCTGGTGAAGGAGGCATCCTTCATTTTCAGTTATTTATTCCTGTACTAGAGGAGGTTTTCCAGCTTTGCCCGTGAATATGCCACAAGAAAGGCTGTGAAAAAGCATCATTTTGGGCAAGATATCTTTGTATTTCCTGTAAGCAGGCTTGCTTTTAACAGTTTTAGACCCTAATTTCAGGAAACACCTTGATCCATATGTAGGCATTTGCTGACAGAATCTGTTGCTATGAGATAATCTGAGGTCTCTAAGCACAGGCTTTAGCAAAAAGGTAGGTGAAGCCCTGATCTGACTGAGGGGCCCCTTAGGCAGGAGTACTGCTGTGACCACATTGCTTGATGCAGAGGCATGAGCCATAGCATCTGGTGGTAATGGGTGAGGAGGTGGCTACAGGCCACTTTTGCAATTTTATGAAGACTGAAATTTTTAATTCCACATCTTCAGTGAAAAAAGTGATGGTGATTGATACTTAGCAATATAAAATATAGTGAGTGAACTCCCATGTTACCTGCATCACATGACGTATAGTTATTTAGTCATATAGTTTAAATTTCTTATTTAACATTTTTGCATGGTAGAAACTATTACAATAATTTTGTTAATTCTCAACAAACCACAACAACAACCAACCCCCCCCAAGTAAACTTTATTGTATATCAGAACTTATATGTCAGAACTTATATTACTCAGGCTGTTTTTTAAGAAAATTACTACAGTATTTTATTCAAGAATATTAAGCTGGTAGATTTAGCACTGTAGTTCAGAAACCTGTGCAAGTAAGAGTCAGAGCAGTAATCAAGCTCCTATATACTATTACTTATATAGTGCTAAATATAACTAGATGATTGTTGTCTTCAATGTGAAAAACAGGATGGCACCTTGCACATATTCACTCATGACTTGAGTGGCTCAAAGTACTTTGTAAGCCTTATTTAATTAAATTTACAATATCCTTAAGATAAAGGATAAAAGGAGTTTTTAGCTCCTGTATAACCACCTTAAACTGTATAGAATAATGTTCATGTTTTCTTTTTGTGTTAAACAGCTCCTAAATTTAAGAACAACTGCTGAAGGTGTAATCCATTTGAACAGTAGCTTTAACATTGGCCTTTTAGGGAATGTCCTGAAATAACAAACATATACAAGAGAAAGTATTCTCTGCAAAAGAGATTTATTGTAGTTAGAATGTAAAGATTTTCTTTAAATTCTTTCATTGGAGCCATCTGTGTAACAAAGCTCTTGACTCGCAAGGACAAACTTAACAGTTACTCTAATTAACCAAAGCACAGCACATGTGTTGGGTAGCAATAGACCAGTTGGAAGTCTTTAACTTTTATTTTGAAGTAGAAAAGATTGATGCTTCATCATGGTATCTTAAGATGCACATTCCAGCTTGTACTGCTGAAGTCTTCACCTATCAACAGGATGCAGGCAGAGCAAAAGAGGGGAATATCACTATTACTAACTGGTCTAAAGCACTGAAAGAGAAGGTTCCAATCAATTCCACATCAAATTTTTCCAGAGGATTTTCCAGGTGAGATTTTTATAATTGTTTAACTATGTGCTGCATCAAAAACCTACAAGAAATATCTAAATCTAACTGCTCAACCTTAGGTAACAAAGACATTCTCTGTAGATGTTGATTGCTTTCCTACAGAAGCTGTTAATTTTGATTTATACAGTGTCTGATGGTAGCTCTCTTAAAGCTTCTGAGTAATCTAATAAAGATTATACAGTAGCTGCTTTTTACATTTCTTTCAGTAACTGTATATGGAGGTCTTTGTTTACAATTCTGGAAATGGTCTAAAAGGTTTTTTGGTTCATCTGTGTGCACAAATTTTGTTCTGTGATGTTCATAGCCTATTGCATTTTAATAATGTAAACAGTAAATCTAAAACAATACTATAATGCTTTCTGTGGGTCCAGAAGACTTTCTCCCCCAAGCTCTCGGCCAAGCTGTCTTCATTCCTAGATTCTTCTTTAGATTCCATACTGTTGTGCGTGTTTGGTTTTGACTAAGCTACCACAGCAATGAATACACACACAGTGTGTGAGGTCATCCAGGTTTTCTCTAGCACGTTTAAAATAAAATCTTAACAGTTCAAGGGCACAAAATACATAGAAAAGTTTCACTTTCCGTGAGCATTTGCTGAAATATACTGTATGTTACATATTTAGTTTCACAGATCATTATGGATTCATTTGGATTTACCTCTTTGTACAATATTTTTGCTTAGTATTCTGCCTTAACATGTTTTCACTGAAAGGATTTTTAATATCTGAGTTTTGGAAAATGTTCCACTGCATTCTTAGTAGACCATTCTGTGTGTATGAATGTGTACATTTGGCATTGTGAACTGAGAAATGAGGAAAAGTAAAATTTCATGCCACATGAAACAACAAAACCAGAGAATCTTGTTCTGATTGTACTTTTCCCAATTTTACTTTCCCTCATCTGTTAACAACCTAATCACTAATACAGCACACATTGCAGTAACACTACATTGGTATTCCGAGGGAGGCCATCTATTTTGCACATATGGAATCTGTTCAGTATTAGTGTAACAACATTTAACAAGAGAGAGAGACTAAGGTATAAAAGAGACCTTCACCACAGAGCTATATGTTTGAATTTAGCAGAAGCATTCAGTTGACAAACTCCAAGGAATTTATTTTTTCTGACCAGCTTCTTTCTTCCCTGGAAGAAAGAAGTTTCTAAGTTTTAAATTTTCTGACTGATGCAATGAGCAAAAGGTGAGCCCAAAATATAATTGTAGGTTAACTGTTGTCTGATACTTACCCAGCTCTGCTGTACATAAACCTTCTCATCTGGGATATATATGTCTGTTTCTCTGTTGCAAACTTAAATGTATACATGCTATAATGATTCCAAGTGAAAATATTCTGCCTCTGGCATTAATTTTATATATGAAACAGATGAATATGATATGATGCCTGATATTTCTGCAATAATTTTGCATTATGAGGAATGCAGGTGCATCTGATGTGTTAAGAAGGATAGTGTTTTCCAGAGGAATTTTAATTTATTAAGCAGACACAAATTATAACTCCCAGGCCCTGGGAATTTTCATCACTTTGTTGAAATTAGTAATACACTGGCAGTATATGAAAGATAGGTGACTAACTCTAGACAGTTATGAATCTTACTTCATCTGTAGTGACCAGAAGTTGATGTCCTAGGAAAAAACCCAGTTTAGTACACTAGTATTAATAATAAAAGGAATAAGGGAAATCTGAGAAGTTTGCAAATGATCTTTTGTGACTGAATTGCCCTCACAAGCTAATATTAGAAACAGTTTACAATAACATGCAAACTAGAAAGTACAAGACAGATGTCTGAGAAGAAGTTTCAGGATAAGCTTAATAATGAATTCTTCTCATCAGAAGATTTGAGGAGACCTATTCAGTGATACAGTCTGAGAGATGAATGTGTAGTCCACTTTCTGGCTCTCTTCAAAGATCATGGGTAAACTGTTACCAGTCAAATCTCACATCAAATGTAACTTTCTATTTCTTGAAACTCTAGGTGGATTGGCAAAGGATTTGAGGGGAAGTAGGTTTTATGGAAGCTCTTTAATGAAGTATGGGATTTACAAAGTTAAGATAAACTGTTAGGTGTTAAGATATATTGAATTATAAAATGAATCACAAAATATATATAGCAGAGTAAAAATATGCTGCTTTTCTTTTCGTACATACTTGAAGGAACCCTACCATATCTAGCACTTTATAGATTTTTTTTAAATGAACATTTAAAAACTGTACTATGATGCTTTAAGCTATAGGTCATAGAAATCAATGGCTTTTGAACTGCTAATCCAAGGTAGTTTATAGATTCTGCAGGATTAAAAAAAAAGAGGGCACAGAGAAGTGTATCTCTTTTTATGTATCTCAGTGCCATTGAGAGATGTTTTAGCATTGGAGAATCAAGACATTCTGTGTTCCTCAGTTTGTTTTGTTCCCATCTCTGAGCAATGGTTAATATGGAATTCCTAGGGAAGTGGCTGGATGAGTCCAAAGAGGACAGAAGAGAATGGAGTGCTGGACTTGTGTCTGGGAATTGCAGAGTTAGTGGTGGAAAGATTCTCTGGGACATCTAATGACACCAATCTCCATAGAAATCTCTCTTTTCTCCTCACCTCTCTCTTATCCTTTTACCAGCATAGACCAGATACTGCATAAAATTTTTTGTCTGCATGTAGAGTCACTTTAAAGTTACAGTCTTGTGTTTGTAGAGTTTCATGATACTACATGATCTGCCTATGATAAGGATTTTTTCCAAATTTAAAAGTTATAAAGACCTATTAAACACTGCATTAGCAAAACTGTGCAATTTGAACAGAAAAGTGGTAAAAAAGGAACTCTGAATATTCACAGTTTTGGCAATGGGGTTATAGGCAATCCAGGCAACACTGAGAAAGTTCCAGAGAAGAGGAGAAAGGTGTTAATATTTCAAAGAGTAAATAAGAAGGGTAGAATTATTTGACAACACAAGTCTTCTTAAGTAAAATTAATTTTACTACAGCTAAATGTAAACTCAAACAAAAATCTGAGGTTCTTTTTTCCAAGGGCAAAAGACTTTGGTTACAAAGTGGGCAACACTGTCCTGGACTGCTGTGACCATGAAAAGGAGGTAGAATTAAAGACAGGTTCACTAACTGAAGTTGTGTTACAAAGCTCAGAGAACAAACTGTAAGTGTAAAAACAGAGTATTGAGTAAGAAAGAGTAATATGACATGACATATTGAATATGACATTTGTAAGAATATGGATAAAATTGTATCCATTCCTGATGCCAGATTCCAGAAGGTTCACTGTAAAAAGTGGGAGACTATGCTGTCAGTCATAAGCTATGGAAGATCAATCTACTTAGCTTAATTGAGAAAAGACTAACCTACAGGCACCTAGAGAATACGTATCTGATAATGAAAAACTATTTAAGCCAGCCAAAAAAAGCAGCAGGGGCATTCGAAGAGTGGAACAACTTATCTGAAAATACAGTAGTCACTACCGGTTAATGTCTCTCTAGAAAATAGTTGAACTATAACAAGGTGTTAAGATTTGATGACAAAATTACTGGATGTGTTTCGGTATCTTGGGCTGTGAAGAACACCTGGTAGCTTGATTTTAAGATTTTCTTGTAGTCTAAAAATATATTGACCTAAATAGAGACAAGTAATTTCCACTCATAAAACAAGCATTTTAATATAGTTACAAGTTCTCCCATTCATTTTTTCATTAAAGTTTCTGGAACACCCAGGAAGCATTAAAAATTCTCCAAGGGGAGAGCTCACTTTGCCCCTTCTCTCACCCCAAATAAAACACTTTCTGTTAAGAACTAAATGAAAGATTAAAAAAACCCTCTTAACTGGTGTCAAAACCTTTTCATTCGCTCTGTTACAATGCATTGTTGAGATACAGTGACTCAAGTGCTACTTTAATTGCTTTAATTATTAGCAACCTAGATTTTAGTTACTCTTTTTCAATGTAAAATCTTCTCAAAGGTGTATGAAAAAAATTCCCTCATGCTAACTTTTCTTCCATGCTGTTGTTTAGAGATAGAGGCACACCATTTTTAGTAAAAGATCTCCAGCATATAGATGGAGACTGTATTACAGACATGGTATGGGAAAGGGAGAGGAGAGAACAAGTGTGATGGCAATGGTTCTAGTTAAAATAGGATAAACCTAATAAGAATGTTGTATCTAAGGGCTATTACGGTGTATATGTGTGTGTATATATGTATATATACACATACACGGACAAGTAGGCTGACATTTTTAATTTCAGAGCACATAAATGCTATGTTCTTGTTTGAAATTTAGAGAAGCTGTATATCTATGCTACAACTAAGTATAGATTGCCTAGCAAATGCTGAGAACTTCTGAGAATCTCATCACTATCATTTAGCAGCTGGCAGATGTGAGGCCTTAAGAACCCAGCTGCCACACTACAGTGGTCAAATATTGCGCTTAACTGTAGGGTGTTTGCCTTGTGACTACACTTCGTACGGAGAGGCCAAAAGGACAGCTTGATCCCAGTAACTACGGTTTCAGATGCAAGTTCCCACAGGTGAACAGAGTTTTTTTAAAAAAAACAGAAAGAAGTCTACCTCTAAATGTTCTAAGAAAATACCAATTTTTAAAGCAAATATCCATTTTTATACAAATAATTTTGTGAATGAGAAAGCAGACTTTTCTGAATTTCTCTGACTGAGCTAGAATATGCTTTAGTAAATTGGGCCCAAATTAACCAAATTATCTCTCATATAAAAGCCCATTTCTATGGCAGCCAGAGATATAAACATTAAAGGTGAACAATGCTATCAGTTGTATAAGGAAAGAGATAGCCAGTGATCTTGGCCTCCATATCACTGCAGTTAAATGTAGTCTTTCAGTTGAATTAAGGGGAATTATCTCAAGCTTTTATTTTTGTACAGCACAGATTTTAGGCATAATCTGAAAAAACACCCAAAATTTATTAGGAAATTTTAACTTGTGAGATCTTAAACAATTGGTGGCATATTAGAAAGCACTTACCTTGGTAAGGAAGTCAGTATTTTCTTATGTCTGTTTTTAAAACTGTTTATGAGCTTTTTAAACAAGAGTGGTGTACCTAAATGAAAAAATCCAAACTGAAAAATAGAAGGACAACCATAGGAAGATATCTTATTTATTGTATGAGGAAATATTAAGTAACCAATTCAGTCAGTTAGTTGAATTTATAATGAATTACGAACAAATTGGTGGAATTAAAATCTTGACTGGCAGAGGAAAACTGCACTTAGTTTTGCAATGTACGGGATGATGGGGCTGACTTCAGAACGTTGTACTAAGAGATATTCTGGAAGGCTGAAATAAGAAGAGGCAAGACACAGTTATACATCAAGGGAAATTTAGAGGTTAAGGAATTGAAACTGTCAATGGCTAAGAAATATAGTGAATCATTCTTCACTGAGCCAGAGGCTAGAAGACCTAATGAGCTAATAATAGCGCACATTTCACACCCACAAGACAAGGGAGACATCAGAACGGCACAGCAAGATAAAGAGGGTTGGGAGAGTAACATGACTGGGATCATATGTGATTAAAACTTCTCATCATTAATTGTGGGAAATGATAGGAATATTTTCCATGATGGAAACAATAACAAAATATGATAGTATTTCAAAATGCATAAAAAAGATTTTTATCACTTCGTTTTGGTGCCCTTTTCTTCATTTTGCTCCCCAGAAAGAAAAAATTGCAGGAAGAAATGGTTCCTGAGTAGAAATAAGTAACATAGTACCACCCTCTGATGTCAAATACTCATGTGTGATGCAGCTTTGAATTGAAAGGTTAACACAAAAAATAGTAGTAAAGCACTAGGGAAGAAAACTGAAGAGAATTTGGGGGTCATCCAAGGACATCTGCTTTTATATTTAACAAAAAATGTTGTTACATGTAGTGTCTGTTTTATTCAAGTCAGACTCAGCAGGTGTAAACTGGCTTTTGGCTTTATTGAGGCCTATGCCAATAAAGCACAGCAAGGTTTGGTCTGTGTTTCAGCGGTATCTATTTCAAGTATTCTTCTGGGATGTGGATCTTTCTGGGAAACCTTGGGTGAGATGGGAACATTAGCATAATGTGTTTTCAGCCTCATAGCCCACCTGCCAGCTGAAAGACATGGTCAATTCTTGCCTTGTATAAAGTCACCCAGAGGAAGCTATGCCATCAGCTGGGCTGCAGATAGAGGAGTGGTCAGAATATACAAGATTTGTGTGTTTCTGGGGATGGAGGGAGTAAATGGTAGAGAAATGGGGTTTTTTTAGTTTGTTGTTCATTCAATAAAGTGAGAAAAGTAGATCTCTGAAGGCATGTGAAAAGTATGTTTGGTATGAAAATACTCATTTCAGATAGTCATCTTTCAAAGTAGAAACAGTTTATAATCTCTGACTACTTGAGTTTCCAAGGCAATGTGAAATGTCAGCATAGCTGTCTTGATCAGGTTCCAATATGCCTTTTTTTCATCTGTGTTTTCCCTGCACACCTTCTGCTCAATGAGCCCTATCAACCGCTGTTAAAAGTTACTAAAAAGAGCAGATATGGTATTCTCACCAGAAGCAGTTTCACTTCAGAATGACTAACTGCTTGTTGCACATAAGACCTGTAAAGTGCTGTAACAAGTAGCATCATTACACACATGAAGGTGTTAAATATTTCAATCATAAGCCACGATGAGGTCTGTGCTTTATATATTGAAAAATATTTACAAGAAAATAATTTAAAACGATTTCACATAAGAAATACCTTCATTATCTATGCAATTTCTCACTTTAAAGCTAGCAGAACACCATTTTGTAAAGTTGGTTGTTTACTAAGTTCAAGCAGGCAAAAGGTTCAGAATATGGTTTGTGCCCATCCCCCACCATGTATCTGCTTTCTAAACTGACATCAGGCAGATATGAAGTATGAAAGCAATCTCGTCTATATGCCATTTTGCTTGGTGACATTTTGTTACCAAATCTCTCCGACTTGATATGTTGCACATCTCACAGGTGTTCTTATACCAGAGATCTCAATGGGATTTTTTTTTCTTTTTCATTTTCAACAAACTAATCTTTCTGCCAGTGAAAAATAAGAAATACAACTGTTTCTTTAGTGGCAATGAAATGTAGGATGGCTAGGTATTCCCAGCAAAAGCAATTGTGAAACTGAAAAGCGTTCAGGAACCCCTAGTGACATGCTTGTACACTTCTTTCTGAAGATCTGTTCTATCATTTGCAGCTGCACCTTTTGACGTTTATATTGAGGTGATGAAGCTGGGACTCCCCTGGGTATTTTAGCCAATTGTCTATTTCCTGATCTAGTTTTTCAATGCATGCTGTTGTTCTGTTTGTATCCTGTTTTTTATAGTATTCCAGGTATGTATTTTCGTATTATATGTCCTTGTTGTTTGTCTGAGAAAAAATGAAGTTCCTATGTCCAATTCTTACAAGTACTTATATTAGAAAGTTCTGTGTTTTTTTTTTTTCCCTAGTTGAATGTTATCCCCACTATTTCCATTTTTTTTTTCCCCCCAGGGAAAACATGCACAACCTAATCTCCTTTCCCTCATTCCCTCCTTTCCCTTCCTTTCCTTCCTTCTACTCAACTTTTTCTAAGCTAAAACCACTTACTTTTCATCTGACATCAGAAATTCTATTTAGTCTGAGGAGTGTTGTTGATTCATATAATTGTAGTCTAAGGTAGGCAAATTAAATGGTGATGTGGTTCTGTATGACATAGCTCAGCACCCACCAATGATGTCAGAAATCTGTGTTTAATTATTTTCCTTGCTTGAGGGGTTTTTGAACTTACATTTCCATCTCAGAAACATTTCCTTAACCACTAGGTAACAGACTTTTGGAGGACAGCAAATACCCTGCTGTCATTGATCTACTTCGTATAAACAAGTCAACAGCCTGCAGAGCCACTAACTCATGAGTACTCCATTTTACAGGAGAAACAGTCTTAGACCATACTAGGAATTAATCTTCACTTACTTTTGCCTTTTATGCAAAATAAAACTGCTTTGACAAAAACACTCCAGCAACTGAAAACCTCTTATCTCCAGGTATTCTCTTCTTCTGTGGTTAAATAATGCCTCAGCAGTGACAATCAAGGTCAGTTAAAATTGGGTTCATATAACCAAGCTGATAGGCACTAGTAGATGAAATACTGAAATACTCACCCTCCATGTCCACCTATATCTGTGTAGAGAAACAGGCACTTCCAGACTGTGTTTAAGCTTTTTAACTGCCTGCACTTGACTAATGTGATCTGCATCTGAAGAACTCACTCTTCATTTCTGTACCTGTTGAGGGCAGAGATACAGACTATGATGTCCTACAGCGAGATATTCTATACCCCTAGACTCTGTTGAAGATTTTTTTTAGTGTGGATCTAGTTCTGATGTATATTCCTTTCGTTGACAAAACTATCACATCTCAGAATATTTTACTACTTATTTCAGTGTGGCTTCAATGTATGTTTTTTTTTGGAGATATTTTTCATAATTTGCTGAAATTTTTTTACAAACTCTATCCGTGTTCATCCTTAGAAGGAAAAGTCATTGATGGATGTGCTTAGAAAGGACTTGAGGTTACATGGTAACTTGGCAAAGAAGGAAGAGTACTGAGGTAAAGTCTGAAGGACTGCCATTGACTGATTAGAGGGAGTTTTGGATTTAGATCTTGGTAAATAATGAATCTGATTAAATGCAAACTTTAGTACTTGTATTTAACATGCATAAACAGAGCAAAGTGAGCTTCTGAATGAAAAATTAGGACATGAGAGTAATCCATTAGCACAAAAAGCTCAAGTGTATCAAAAAAGGCAGACAACTAACAGGTTGCCTTGAAGAAGTACTGAATGTAGAGAAACAGAATTTGATGAGAATTCACTAGCTGGAGTATGGTACCTTCTTATATTATTCTGTAATGAATAATGCATATTCCTCTTTGCTGAAGAAAATATGATATGATCGATGAAAGTCTGTCAGGATCATCTAGGTATAGTGCCTGAGAGCAAAGAGGTGGAACAAGTGACTTCTTAAAGCTCCTTCTGTTTGTATAGTAAGTTGACTTTTTTCAAACAAGATGATTGCATTCCTAGGTACAACCTTTGGCCCTGGTTTCCTAGTTGAACTGTGTGTACATACTCTCCTGACTATGAAGAAAACCGAGCTGGTATTCATTCTGTTTTAAAAATAATTGTACAGATCCTGCATTTGTACATCTTTAAGTAGGTTTCTTAATGGCATTTTTCTTTGGTGAAAACAACAGTGTTCAACCTTTTACTTTTAATTTCAAATACTGTGTACTTCTACCTTTTTATGAGAAGTAATGAACAAAAAAGAAAGGACACGATTCAGCTGTTTTAGAAACCCTCTCTGTACACAAACCAGCCTCACCTCTTGCTGTAAAGAATTCCTCTGACACTTTGCTTGAACAAGGTGTGAAGCATTAGGTCCAATGCCAAAGCTGTTAATTTGTATCTGGGGGCAGAACAGGACCAAGGGGTCCATGTCTGCTGAAATAATTACTTGAGGAAACAAGCACTGCATAATTTCTAAATAAATTATAATAAAAATTTAAAATTTCATAGTATGATCTCTATTAATGTTCAAAAGCTTTGGGCCTCATTCTAATGCCGGATCTTGTCTGTTGTAGCTTCATCGAAGCTAATGGAATAATGCTGGTTTCATGCTCAAAGAGAATATGGAGAACTTGCTCTACAATTTTTTCTTTGTAATTCTCCATAGGTCTTGATTGGCTAAATTAATGTAAAAATAAATTGCTTACCATTTAATTGTGTAGTGTTTGATTGTTCAGGGAATTTAGAGAGCTCATAGGAGAATAATTTACATTTACAGTCGTGTTTATAGCCAGTTCATTCTTTGTACAATTGCTACAATTTTTGACAGTAAAGCATTTTTAGAGATCACATTTTCTTTTTAATAGACAAGTAATGTATTTCAATTGATCACATAAGTAAGTGTGAGTCCAGTTTTTGTTATGTGGTTGAGAAATACATAACATAGATTTTGAATGTAGAGAGGAGGCTGTTTGGCTAATAAGTAACAGCAGTAGTGAAAGCATGTGAAACTCCTTTCTTCCATAGTTAACAATGATATTTAGATCCTGTCATAATCACCAGTAAAGGTTCTTAGGTGTAAGCAGATTCAAACTAGAGTCAAAACAATTATTTATCTGGTTTTTACATGATTAATTTTGAGTAACTTTGGAAAGCATGCTACTAGACCAAGGCCAAACCTCAAACTGTGATAACACTAAAGTGAAAAGATGAAAGTATTAAACATAATTAACAATTAAACATGATTAACTGTTAAACTCCCACAACAAATTGTGGGATGACACACCAAGGTTAGAGAGATGGGATGCTAGTGAGACTCCTCAGCCTGATGCACCAGAGAAAGACCTCAGAGGAATTAAA
>NW_010528261.1:4448-4721 GCF_000687285.1 Phaethon lepturus | reverse complement strand
TCCAGAGAAACAGGTTTCCCCCCCGCCTTCCCCCTTCCCCAAACCACCCTCTTCATTGGCACAGAGAGAAGCGATAAAATCTGACGGGATTTATTAATAGCACCTCTCCCATCACTAGGGAGCGGGGAGAAAGGCACCGACTTACTTTTGCCAGGGAGCAGGGCCGGGGCCGGAGGGTTGGGGTGATGGAGGAGGACAGCGGTTGCAGCTCCAGAGCCACCAGCAGATGTTTGGGGTCACCAAGAAGGAGCAGAAGAAGTTGCGTGGCGCCGG
>NW_010528261.1:0-4375 GCF_000687285.1 Phaethon lepturus | reverse complement strand
CTGGGGGTGTCCTTCGAGCCAGGAGGGTTGGATGGAGCGGTCCCCGCTCACTCGAAGCAGGTAGAGGGATGCTGCATGTTATTGCTGCCATCTTGAGGCCGGCCAACCTGAGCTGGAGAAATACCCTCCGGCCCCCCACAGCACCCCGAGGAGTCTGGGGCTGCCCCCAGCCACCACAACCTATAGCAAGTTACAGCAAAGCAGGTTATTTTTATTATTTACTTTGTCAATCAATCTAGTTTTCACTTTTAGGGGATGAAAATCCCTTTTCCCAAGTGGCTCAGGCCCCAAACCCCTGCAAACAGTAGGGCTAAGGACGGGTGGGTGGGTGTCTGCCGCGGGCAGCGACGGGTGCCAAGGTGGGGGTGGGATGCCACAGCAAGATTCGTGATGCTCTGATGTTTTCAGGAGCTCTCGGCAGGAGCGGGGACAAGTGCTAGCGATGCGGTGCACCCTGATAGGAACATCACCGCCCGTGTGAGCACTGGGGGGTCCCCAGCATGGGTGCTCCCCACCAGCACCCCATCTCCCCTCAGACCTCGGGATCCGTAGGGTCAGGTCCTGAGGGTTGGAAGGGGATGGGGGGGGTCAGGCCCTGAGGATTAGCAGAAAACCACCCAGTATGGGGCTGGATCTGCTCTTCTTTGGCCATCTGACAGTCCCTGGTGTCCTCACTGCTGCTGTCACTGTCCTGGCTGCTTGGCTTGATGGGTCCTGGAGCTCTTCCACCCATGACACCTTCAAAGGGACCAAGCCAGCAGCAGGCACGGCCAGCTGGGCTATCCTAGAAGCCAAGAGGGTCCTCCACAAATTATCTACTGACATATCCCTGCTCACCGACCTCCGCCTCCCATGCCCACAGCCTCCGCGCTGTCCTCCCTCGCCCAGCCCTGCCATCACCCTCCTGATGCCTTGGTCCAGCCTTGGTCCACGACAGCTTCACTCAGCCCAGCAGAGCTGAGATCCTGCCAGGGGCTTGGAGAGACCCCAAAGCCCTTCCCCGACACCCCCTTTGGGGGATGCCTTTCGGTTCTGCCTGGCTCGTGTACCCCCCAGAGGACACGCAGCCAGCAGAGCCGCGTGAAGCAGACTCCAGCAGGGAGGTCCATTCAGTTCCCTCGAAAGGTAACGCCACTCTTCTCTTCCAGAAGGGCAAGAAGGAAGATCTGGGGAACCACAGGTTGGTCAGGCCTGTAAGCCCTCCATGTGGGGCCCGGGGGACATCCTAGCAGCCCTGGCAGCAGTCCCCCCTCCTCCTCGCAGCCTCCTCCTGTCTCCATGGCAACCGCAGATACAAATACCATGGCAACCCCATGGCAACAGCACAGGCAATGCCCACCAGTTCTCACAGCCCGGAGGCGGGCGGGTGCCCCGGCATCCTGAAGCCGGAGATCTCTTCCTCTGCAGTTCATGGCCACCACCCTTCCAACCCTGCAGTGGTGACTGCCAGCAGCTCCGGATGGAGGAGAAGGGGTTGTCCTGCTGCCCCGAGGTGGCCAGACGTGGTCAGACTCATCCATCACCATCATCCCAGGGCTGGGGGAGCAAGTCCTGCCTCTCCAGGTCTGCATCAGCTGCTTCACGGCCAACCTGGACCCCAGGGAGCCCCTTTCAGAGGGCATACAATCAGAGTGTAATTTGGAATATGCTTTCTCCAAAAGCCCACAACACCTAGGAAAGCCTGCGTTTCTTTTTTGCTGGTTGGTGGAGACATAGCTGTTATTTTGTTATCACATATATCACATCCATTGGGATCTGACAACGTCCATGTCGCCATTTCATTCCTAAAAACTGCATGTCCTGTGTGGGCCCCTTGATCTTCATTTTATGGCAAAACCAGCTTTAAGAAGGATTTAGATTATTTTCTTCCCTTTCTCAAAAACTTCTTCTGCTGTGTTTTCCCATACCATGATGTCATCAATGTATTGCAGGTGCTCCAGAGCTTCACCCTGTTCCAGTGCAGTTCGGATCAGCCCATGGCAAATGCTAGGGCTGTGTTTCCACCCCTGGGGCAGTCGGTTCCAGGCGTACTGGCCGCCCCTCCAGGTGAAAGCAACCCATGGCCTGCACTCCGCCGCCGCCAAAGGGATCAAGAAAAACACGTTAGTGACATCAGTCGTGACTGCCTTTGACTCCAGTTCATATCAAAGTTCTAGCATGTCCGGCACGGCAGCGCTCAGCGGCAGCGTGATTCATTCAGGCCACGATAGACTACTGTCAGTCTCCACTCCCCATTAGACTTTCAGACTGGCCATATGGGGCTGTTTAAGGGGAAGCGAGTCTTGCTGATGACTCCTTGGCTCTCCAGCTGACGAATCAGCCTATGGATGGGGATCAGGGAGTCTTGGTTGGCGCGGTATTGCCGCCGATGCACCGTTGTGGTAGCGATCGGCACCGGTTGCTCTCCAACCCTCAGCAGCCACAAAACAGAAGGGTCCTCCAAGAGACCGACAAGGTAGACAGCTACTTGATCTCCTCCGTCCTCAAGGCAGCTCTAGCAAAAGCCCACCAGTATCCTTTTGGGTCCTTGAAATACCACCTCAGCCTCCCATACAGTCAGTGGTTGGGATCCCCCGGTCACTCCAGAAATACAGATGGGTTCTGCCCCTTCATGGCTTGATGGCATTAGGGTACACTGTGCACCGGTGCCTTATACTCCTGTGGGTTTGATGTGCCAGGCCATGGAATCCACACAGTTGTGGCAGTATGCTTCGCCCCTCGCAACATGACCTTTATTTCCCATAACCCTGCTCAAGTGATAACCACCCGGGGTGGTTGTAATGGGTTTTAATGGGTCTGGTCGTGATGGCTGCATCCAGCTCAAAGTGGATTCGGGAGATAAAAAACACAATAGCCAAGGGCTAATTTGAGCAATGCGCCCACCTAACCACAGTTCTGGTCAATGAAACAAAAACCTGTGGTTGGTATGCAAATATGAGTATGAGTCAATCATCTTGGCCCCATAAAGAGTGAGCAGCTCAAGAGCCCTTTGAGCTCTCCTGCATAACAGTGGGCTGTGTGACAGGGTCTCCCCTTGAGTAGGGACGCTTGAAGATTATGCCTGCTGCAGAGATCCCTTACTTCTCCATATTGAGAGATTCATTGCCACGACAAATCCTCATTAAGTGACTGAGACAGCTCGCTAAACTTTGTAAGCTTCGCTAAGATTATATCTTGGATTGATTGTGCACATATAATCCTTTAGACATAAACCGTTGACCAAGTCTGGGACTAGGAGTGGATCCAGCCGCACCTAGACTCCTCTGAGTAGGAGATTAGAAAGCAAGGAGCTCCTCTTGGAACCTTGTGACTCAATGGGAGGGTCTCCCTGACAGTTTTGTCTGAGTTACCCTGTCCTCTATGCAGTAAATAAGTGTACCTTGCCGTCGAATCTTGTTAAACCACTGTCACATTTGCTATCAAACTTTGTTAAACCGCTGTTTTATATCAATAAACATATTACTGCTTCTCTCTTACGAGTGAAGTACATCGCTCCATCCGTGACAAATTGGCGTAGTCGGCAGGATGGCAAGTAGTGTCACTGATCTTTTACAGAGGCATGGAGTGAATGTCAGAAGCCCAACTTCTCAGAAGAATGGGCTCCTGATAGCTGGCATAATTGGGAAGCCCTTGAAGAGCACTGGAGGAATGTGTTAGCCCTGAGCATTCCCAGAGCCCCGATTCAAGGCCAGCCTACTGGCATTATCTTGAGTCTGGTTGAAGCATTCCAGAGAGGAGATAATGGTCAAAGGAAGGAGCATATTTTGACTCCAACAGTTCCCACAAAGGGAGATAATCCCTCCCCCTTATAGGGAGGAATCACGGGACATGAAGTAAAAAAATGAGTGATGTCCAGAAAGCAATTGGGCTTGCCTGTCCAGAAAGTGGAGGCTTATCAGTGGATAAGTGATGATGCCCCAGACATTTTCATTCCAGTTGGTCTTCAAGGACAATTGGTGAATTTTTTGATACAGGACCAAAAATTTCACTACTAACACAACAAGATGCCTCGAAGCTGGGCGTGAGTTCCAGACGATAGCAAAACATTAAGATTACCAGTGTGAACGGAGCAAGTGTCAAGTGTCAAACTCCCAAGGTCAATTTATGGTTCCCAGGAAAGAAGCGCCTGTTGACCGCTCGCTTCGCAATTGAAGATTATCATGAAAATATTTTAGATTTCAATGTTTTAAACAGAGGAGCCTGGAACCTGCCAAATGGCCCTGTGTGGTCCTTCGGCTCGAACACCGATCCCAACCCCCGTAGAAATCGGAAGGCCACAGTGCTGCCCTTCGCGCGGCCCCTGCCTTCCCCGATTCAAAAACTTTGTGATTGCTTTTCCTTGCAACTCGTGCCTCTAGGGTCGAGGTACGTTTTC
>NW_010528260.1:11792-59159 GCF_000687285.1 Phaethon lepturus | reverse complement strand
TTTGCACACCACAGGGGCCAGGTAACCTCTGAGAACCCACCAGGAAACAACATTAATGGGAGGAGAGGAGCCCTGAGATGTAGCCAAAGTGCCCCATCTAGGGGAAATCAACCCCTCTTGAAAGATCAGTGTGCTTATTGTAAGCAAAGGGGACATTAGAAAAAGGATTGCCCGAGATTGAGCAAGTTGGTGATGATTACTGACCTGGAAGATAATTGACAGGGACCAGGGGAATCTTCCCTAGTGGAACCCTTGGTAAAAGTTAGAAGAGAAACTTGTAGAATTTTTAACAGATTTAAATAGATTTTTAATAGATAATTAATTTTAATTCAGACCTTATTACCTGTGAGTAGGCAAACTGTTAATATTGTGGGAGCAACTGGACAGGCTGAGAAGGTGTTCTTTTTGAAACTACTAAAATTCAAAATTGGGAAAAGTGTAGGGATTCATAAATTCCTCTACCTGCCTGAGGCTCCTAAACCACTTTTGGGAAGGGACTTATTAGAACAACTGAATGCTGGAATAGTATTTAGAGATGGAGAAATAGAATTTAAAATACTAGAAGAGAACAATGTTGAAATTCTAAGTTTGGCTTTTACTGAACCCCAGAAATTATACAAGAAATAAAAGGCCAGGTATACCAAGGACTATGGGCTTCAGGAATACCTGGAAAGGCTAAAAATGCAGAATTGGTTGTTGTTAAACTCAAAAAGGGAGCATGACCTATTAGGGTAACGCAATATCCCCTGAAATTGGAAGACAGGCGAAGAGTGAAAAGCATTATAGAAGAATGTATAAAATTCAGATTATTAATTGAATGCTCTTTAGAGTGTAGCACTCCTATTCTGCCTAAAAGCCCGATGGCAAAGCCTACAGATTGGCACAAGACCCACGGACAATAAATAAGATAGTTGAAGATTTACACCCGTTAGTGGCAAACCCATACACCTTATTGATTAATTTAAAAGAAACCTATGAATGGTTCACAGTATTAGATCCTGTTTGTTGCCCATGCTATGTGCATTGGTGTAGAGGGAAATTATCAAGAAGCATCAGAGATCTAAAGGCAACAATAAAAACCGTACTTTTCAATCTGGATAATATGCAAGTGATGTGTCTTTGATAATGTGAAACCAGAAAGAACTGAAAACTCATCTTTTAATATTCTTGAAAGATAATCCTGATAATCTGTCATCTGGATAGGCTTCTGAAAAGCCATAAAAATAGTATTGAGTATTACTTTTCTTCCATCTAGGAGAATATCAGACAGTACTTTTCACCCCTCTCATTAAAGTGTCTTTTCTCTTAGAGATGATGACAATAATTAAATCTACTTCAAGAGGAGGTCTCACACCCTTATGCGGATAGCCTCATCTGTTCAGGTATGCCTTCAATTACTGGAAATTTCAATCTGCTACACATTGAGTGTAGCTTTATGCTTAATTTCACCAAAACAAAGGCAAACAGAAAGCTTAAAGCAGCAATGGAGGCCAGCTTTGGTAGAGCTGTACTACTAGGGAGCATCTCTGACTCCCTGTCCCAGGGGAGTTCAGCTTCACATGGAAACTAGCCAGGTTTGCTTTTCTGGTTTTGGAGACATGAGTGAGCAAAATCTTCCTCAGATCCCCATTAGGCTGAGTTCCCAGTAGGATCCAAACACGTTCCTGCCAGTCCCACTGGAATGGATTCCTTTTCTTTCCACTGACACATGAACCTCAAGACTTATGATTTGATGATCAGTTTGATAACAAAACACATACATACAATATTTTATAATAGTCATACATTATATGCATTATATGCAAAAATATATATATTCATTCATGTATTATATGACTATAGATTTGGAAGCCATACTAGCTGAACTTGGCCAACTTTTTGCAAAAAAAATCCAAATGCAAAGACAGATACAGCTCTTGAAATCAGCGGGAGCTGTTGCAGGGATTACAGAGGGAGCCAGTTAGACCTCCTATGGGAAGCCCAGACTAGCAAAGAAATTTTTCCTATTGGTTATTTTCTATTTGGGGTTTTTTTAATTTTAATTACTTTGGAAGTGGGGTAAGAACTGGTAAGAGCTCCTGGTTGGAGCTGGCATTTGCAGGGAAAGAACATTATCAATGCCATGAAGACATCTAGAGCAGGTTCCCCTCAAGTTGACATATGGCATTTGACATGAAAGTGGAATTAAATATCAGGTTGCTGGCCTGGTCCTGCTCAGTCAGTACACAGGTAAAGAGGCAGAGGCACACAGACATAGGCAAAGCTGGCATGGGAGTCTACTAGGTTCTCAGCAAACATCCACAGTTCCCTGCCATCATGTTCAGACCAATGTCAGCTCACTTCTCACAGGCACAGAGCACAGGAAAGCTTCCCCTTCCAGCAATGGTACCGGCAGCTGTCCGTCTGCTTCCCAAGCATAGGGAATTAAAATGAGCACTCTCTCAAAGAGAGAGAAAGAAGTATTGATAAAAATTCCATTGATGTCACCAAATGGTCCAGTCAGAAGTGTCCCATACAAGTTTCTGTACCATTGTGAAACAAAGGTATGAGAAAAGGAAAAGGTTTTTAATGTGCACAATGAAGCAAATGTGAGTTTCCATAGAATTTTCTTCTATAAGGGTTGTGTAAGATAACTGTACAGTGGAAGACTTCTTTTATCCTGTGGTTAATCTTCACCACACAACTGACAAGAACCAGTGCAAGGCTGAAATAAGCAAAAGACAGGTGGAAGGGACCAATAAGAAAAGAGTTCATTTGAAGGACAGACGAGTTAAGGGGGCTAAGTGCCATAAACGACTACCAGAGACCACCAGGAGACCACCAACTCATTTAACAGCGCATGCGTTAAGGACATTTGAATACGTTAATAATTTCCCAGAAATCTTATGACTATGCAAATAATCATAATGAATATGAATGTATGTACTCTATATAATTTGGATGCTGGTAACACGAGGCTTGCATGTTAGGTGGAGATATCCCCACGCTGTAATAAAGATGTCTGCTTAATAACACTTTGATGTTATTAAGTTTGAATTTTTTAAATTTGGGTTTCTTTAAATCAATTGCTAAACTAAAAATGAGGGCAATACAGTTGCTCCTCCTCATGCCCTTACATCTTTGCTTGCTCTTCTTCCCATAGTTATTCATCCCATCCTGGACTTCTTCTGAAGCCCAAGACTGCAGCTAGCTGAACTTTGCAAAAGCAGCTCAACCTGGCTTTGAATTCACATCAAGGCAAGTATGCCACTTCTGTATCACTCTGTGCCACAGAGAAGCCATCTTATAAATGTAAGGGCGTGCTTACAGTACTATTATCCTCTACATCCTGGGGTTATGGAAGTAATTAAAATTTCAGTCCACCATGGATAATAGCTCAACGTACGTCTGTGTTGGCTACTAATGACAGAGCATGTTAATGCAAGTTTGTTCTATATAAAAGCTGTGTTAGGTCACCACGTTCAAATTTACTTAGAACAAAATGACTGTAGGACATCTCTTACACTTTGTTACTAAATTTTGCTCATTTTAATTATCACCGCTTTATAAATAAAGAATGAAAATGTCTCTCATAAAACTTATATGCAAAATTATTGCTTCTTAGAAGTCTAAATTTGCATTTTTTAAGTTATTCAGCTTGCTTACTAATGTAAATGTAATTTTAAAGTATTAATAATACTGATATGAAGCAAAAAACCCCCTTTACTTCTCTACCCATGTACAAGAACAACCTGTTCGGGACCTGGAGAACTGGGACATAACACATCCTTGTGTAGTTGAGCAAAGGGGAATAAGCTTGAAGAAGAGAATCTTTTAACAGTCTGTCCTACTTAGAATGTAATTGGACTTAATGATGCTTAAAGACTTATTGCAAGTCTCATTTCTCTACACAGCAGAGAGAGGGTGTGGGCCATGGTGACATGGGTATAGCTCAGCAGTTTAATTACGCCTTTTCAGGACTGACCATTTTAAATAGCTGGCTCTAACCAGCACCCATTGTTCAAATGGCTGGCAGGGCACTGTTCTCAAGATCTTCTGTAATAAAAGCAGGCAATTTGAATTACCTACATGACATCTCTCCAGTGAATATGTATTAGCCCAGCCCGGAGAAAATCTCAGTGATACTTTAGAATACGACCCATCAAAACATTGACAGTGAAGTAGCCACATTATCAAGCTTAGCATGGAATCCATTCTCTTTATAATTCATCAAGTTTAGCATCTATTCTCAGAGTAGATTATTTAAGAATGAATCAGGGCTTGCACAGGCACTGGCTTGTAAATGACTTGCGAACTGTCCTCTTTGGCAAGGTGTTTGCTCACCAGCTGCAGCCCCACTCACATGATGTGAAATCATGCTGTGGTCGTCCTGCCTCCTGACAGGATGACTCAAGTGTTTTACGTAACACATCAAAGAAGTGGTTTGGACTTCAGTGACTTTTGGAGGAGAGAGAGGTATTTGAGGAAGGAAAAATACTTGAGGCCTGAACATGCACATTCAGAGTATTTTGGGACTGACTACACATAGGTGTGTAACACCATCTTTAGGTATCAAGATCTCTTCATGACTCTGCAGGTGGATTTCAGCAAGAACTATATATTCTGAAGGGGCTGCTGGAGGCCATGTGGGATCCCCTAGAGCATGTAGATGGGGACAGATGCCCATGCTTATATAGCTGAACGGTTTCTTCTCTGTCTTAACAAAAGAGGGCATAACTTCTGACTGAAGTTCTCCTCCTTCTTCTTCACCCCAGCTTTATGCACTGAGCATGACATCATATGGTAGGGAATATCTCTTTGGCCAGCCTGGATCAGCTGTCCTGGCTGTGTCCCCTCCCAGCTTCCCGTGCACCCCCAGCCTTCTTGCTAGCAGGCCAGCACAAGAAGCTGGACTGTCCTTGACTGCTTAGCACCAACTCAAAACATCATCATGTTATCAACCTTCTCTTATCCCAAATCCAAAACATAGCCTCATACTAGCTTCTATGAAGAAAATTAACTCTATCCTGGCTGAAACCAGGACATAATTGCAAATTAAACTCTTGGCTGTGGTAGGTACATAGGCATAGTCTTACAGGTTTCTTCTCTTAACATGATCTATTTATCTTCATTTCTTCTATGGCTCTCATTGGCATCACATCCATACCTCCGAATGATAGAATACTAGAATCATAGAATGGTTTTGGTTGGAAGGGACCTTTAAGATGATCTAGCCTACCCCTGTCTGCTATGGGCAGGGACATCTTTCATTAGATCAGACTGCTCAAAGCCTCATCCAACCTGACTTTGAGCACTTCCAATGATGGGGCATCCACAACTTCTCTGGGCAATCTGTTCCAATATCTCACCACCTTCATCATAAAAAATGTCTTCCTTAAATCCCGTCTAAACCTACCCCCTTTCAATTTAAAGCCATTGCCCCTTTTCTTGTCACTACAGGCCCTGGTAATAATTCTTTCCCTGTCTTTCTTATAAGCCCCCTTTAAGTATTGAACAGTGTGGTGTGTTGACCTTGGCTGACCACCAGGTGCCCACCAAGCCCCTCCTCAACTGGACAGGGGCAGGAAATATGATGAAAGGCTTGTGGGTTGAGATAAGGATAGGGAGATCACTTACCAGTTACCATCATGGGCAAAACAGACTCAACTGGGGGAAATTAATTTAACTTATTGCCATTCAAACAGAGTAACATAATGAGAAATAAGAACAAATTTAAAACCACCTTCCCCTCACTCCTCCCTTCTTTTTGTGCTCATCTTCACTCTGCACTCTGGAGTTCTCTAACTCCTGTCCTCAAGTGGCGCAGGAGGATGGGGAATGAGGGTTGAGGTCAGTTCATCAAACTTCGTCTCTGCCACTCCTTCCTCCTCAAGCTCTTGCCCGGCTCCAGCATGGGGTCCCACCCATGGGATATAGTCCTTCATTAACTTCTCCAACAAGGGTCCTTCACACAGGCTTCAGTTGTTCAAGAACTGCATCAGCATGGGTCCTTTCTACAGGGTACAGTCCCTCAGGAATAGACTGCTCCAGCTTGAATCCCCCATGAGGTCACAGATCCTGCCAGAAAGCCTGCTCCAGTGCAGGGTCCTTTCCACAGGCTGCAGTTCCTGCCAGGAGCCTGCTCCAGTGCAGGCTCTCCATGGGATCACAGCTTCCTTCAGGGCATATCCACCTTCTCTGGCATGGGGTCCTCCATGGGCTGCAGGGTGGATATCTGTTCCACCATGGTCCTCCATTGGCTGCAAGGGGGGACAACTTGCTTATCCATGATCTTTACCAGGGGGTGCAGGGTTATTGCTGCTCTGGCTCCTTGAGCACACCCTCCCCCTCCTTCTTCACTGACCTTGATGTCTGCAGAATTGTTTCTTTCACATATTCTGACTGGTCTCTCCTAGCTGCTGTTGCACAACAGTTTTTACCCCTTCTTAAACATGTTATCACAGAAGTGCTAGTAATGTTGCTGATATGCTCAGCTTTGGCCAGCAGTGGGTTTGTCTTGGAGCTGGCTGGAACTGGCTCTGTCCAGCACAGGGGGTAGCTTCTGGCATCTTTTCACAGAAGTCACCCCTGCAGCCCCCCCCTTACCAAAACCTTGTCATGTAATTCCAATACAAATGACTGCAATAAGGTGCCCCCAGAGCCTTCTCTTCTCCAGGCTGAACAACCCCAGCTCTCTCAGCCTTTCTTCACAGGAGAGGTATTCCAGCCCTCTGACCATCTTCAAGGCCCTCGTCTGGACCCACTCTAACAGATCCTTGTCTTTCTTGCACTCTGGACTCCAGAGATAGATGCAGCACTCCAGGTGAGGTCTCACCAGAGCAGAATAAAGGAGCAGAATCACCTCCCTCTACCTGCTGGTCATGGTTCATTTGATGTAGCCCAGGATATGATTGGCTTTCTGTGCCGCAAGTGCACATTTCCAGCTTGTGTCCAATTTTTCGTCTGCCAAAGTATCCCCAAGTCCTTCTCTGCAGGCTGCTCTCAATACATTCATCCCCCAGTTTGTACTGATAGTGGAGATTGCCCCAACCCAAGTGCGGGACCTTGCACTTGATCTTGCTGAACTTCATGAGGTTCGCATGGGCCCACTTCTCCGACCTGTCAAGGTCCCCCTAGATGGCATCCCTTCCCTCAAGAATATCGATAGCATCACTTAGCTTCGTGTCATCTGCAAATTTGTAAAGGGTGCACTCAATCGCACTAGGTCGTTGATGGAGATATTAAATAGTATTGATTCCAATATGGACCCTTGAGGGATATCACTCATTATTGGTTTCCACTTAGACACTGAGCCATTGACTGTAACTCTTGGATGTGGCCATCCAGAAAAATCCTTATCCATCAAATAGCCTATCTATCAAACTCCTTTCTCTCAAATTTAAAGATAAAAATGTTCTGATGGACTGTACCAAAGGCCTTACAGAATTCCAGGTAGATGACATCAATAAGTCTTGCCTTATCCACCAAGGCAGTCACTCCATCATAGAAAGCCACCATATTATTCAGGCACGATTTGCCCTTGATGAGGCCATGCTGACTGTCTCTAATAACCTCCCTCTGTTCCATACATTTCAACATAACTTCCAGGAGGATCTGTTCCATGATCTTACTAGGCACTGAAGTGAAGCTGATTGGTCAGTAGTTTCCAGAGTCCTCCTTATTACCCTTTTAAAAGGGTAATTACCCTTTTTTAAGGGTTCTCCATATTACCATTTTTAAAGGATAGGTCCAAGTCTCAGGGAAAAGTAAAGTTTGAGGCACATCTCTGAGTTCAGCTTTTCCAAACGGGCAGCCACAGGCTGTGTCATGCTCATTACAGCCTAGATCTCGCTCTGAGGTACATTGTCCTGCCCACATGGTATGTGAGACGAGGAGCGCTGGACCATGGAGTTAGGATTTCATGTGCCCAGCACTGAGAGCATGCAAACCCTCATATTTTTTCTTTGTTTTTATTTACACCTAAAGGTAACGTCACATGATCACTCAGGATCAAAATCCAGTTCACATGCAACATAGACTTGCATCCTAGTCACCATATTGTAACTTAAACTGATTGCAGTTACATCTTTGTGTATGGTTCTGCTTGCAAGAGCAGTGGCCTGCTGCCCATACACCTACCAACAGGTTCTTCTCTTTGCAGATAACTTTCTGCCAACAGAAGAGGACAAGACGCAGAAGTCTGCAAAATGTGTTTCTTCACATTGTTCTGTCAGTCTGAAGCTAATATAAGATTAAAAAAATAGATGGGGTTCATGGTAGATTCCTGTCCTTGGTGTAACAAACAGAGACCGTTATCTATGTTGAAGCTGATACAGAGAGCGATTTCATTCCTGAGCTGTGCCAACATACAGTTCAGGTCAATCTGGTTTGACATCTAATGCACAATGATGACAATTGTACTTTATGAGAATTGTACAGGTCAGGGAACATTTAAGCAGCATATCACCAGGTGTTCTATGCACAAAGTTTCTGAGGACACCTGTTGAGCTGTTCTAAGAAGAGTGTTTCAACACACAGTCCCATAAACATACGAATTCGAGAGGTCAGTAGTTTCAAAAGATAGCACATGAATGGGGTTGACAGTAGGGCTGCATTGTCTTCTGCTTCCAAACAGAGTGGTCCCAGGTAAACAGAAAATGTTACACCTAGATTTGTATCTTTACACCTTTATGCCTAAACCTGAGGTCACCTCAAAACACTGAGCCCAACTGTGTGCAAAGTACATGAGAGCATGTGAGAGATGTGAACAGGAGTGAGACTGGATCATGAGAGCCTTTTGGGCTCCTGAGTAAGTATGGTAACACCTAACATCACACAGCTAAGCAAGGTGAAATACCAGTGCTGAAGGCAGCTGGGCAAATATGGCAAGCACATATTCCGGCACACAAGATTTCAGTGAGGTTGGATAGTCAAAAGCCGGTGTCTGGAAAAAAAGGTAAAGGAGCAGCCTGAGGCCTTGAGTGGGCTCTAGGGCTAGTCTGCAGCAGTGAGCACTCAGGTAACAGGCTGGGAAATCCTGAGCTTTGTGAAAAGAGGTGAAAATTTCCTTATGTCTTAGACCATGGGGGTTTTTTGAGCAATGTCATCCATAAAAAAGTTCTAATGGATCATACACATATTCTGTACACTCTATGAGAATATACAGTTAACATCCTGTCACAGAATAAGGTGGGTTTTTTTCATGCTTATATGTATCATATATCTCTATGCACATTTTTATATATATCATATATAAACAGAATATGTAAATACAACTGCAACCTGCTGTTTCAATCCTGGATGAAGGATTTGGTAGTCTTCACCTTCAAGTCCAAACGAAATGTCATGGTTTAACCCCAGCTGGCAACTGAGCACCACACAGCTGCTTGCTCGCTCCCCTTATAGCAGGATGGGGGAGAGAATCAGAAGAGTAAAAGTGAGTTGGGTTGAGATAAAGACAGTTTAATAGGCAAAGCAAAAGCCGTGCACACAAGAAAAGCAAGGCAAGAAACTAATTCACCACTTCCCATCAGCAGGCAGGTGTTCAGCCATCTCCAGGAAAGCAGGGCTCCATCACGTGTAATAGTTACTTGGGAAGACAAATGCCATAACTCTGAACGTTCCTTCTTCCCCCAGTAACTGGTGATAGGGTGAGAGGAAATGGCTTCAAGTTGCACCAGGGGAGATTTAGATTGGATATTAGGAGAAATTTCTTCACTGAGAGAGTGGTCAAGCATAGGAACAGGCTGCCCAAGGGAGGTGGTGGAGTCACCATCTCTGGAAGTATTCAAAAAAATTGTGGATGTGGCGCTTCAGTACATGGTTTAGGCGGCATGGTGGCGTTGGGTTAACGGTTGGACTTGCTGGTCTTGAAGGTCCTTTCCAACCTTAGTGATTCTGTGATTCTGTGATTCTGTGATATGCAATGAATACTTTCAAAAAGTTTTTCTCATCACACACCTGCACAAACTCTTCACAAGCCTTTATTCTGTTGCCCTGAGCAATTAGAAGGCAGTTTATTGTATTCTGAGCTCACTGTAAAGTTTTTAAGATCCATATCCCCCTTTTCTTTAACTTGAGTAAAACTTCATTTTACCTGGTGATATACTCAATCTATTTTATCAAACAGCAGCTACATGGCTACCTGCCTAGCTAGCACAACCATACATACTATCTATAAATTCTTCCTGAAAATGTTGAGTGGAGACATGTATGATCAGAAGTTGTGAAATGCCAAATGGACGATAGTCCCTATAATTTACTTGATAAAAGATGAGTCCACAGGGGACATTTTAATGAAGGTAATGATGGTGTGTTCCAAGGGGAAAGCCTAAAAATGCTCACATTGCATTCAGTCTGTAAAACCTGTTCAGTAATTAAAAGCAAATTGATTATTATAAGTTGATCACTGTACTTAATCTCCACATTCAAGAAACTTTATAATTGCCAGGAAAATAAAAAGTTGGAAAAAAATACCAGAAAGTAACTATATGTAATTGTGCAAACATATTGATCCTTTGTGATTTAGCCATGCAAGCCTCACTGCTATTTAATACAGTTTGTGTTCTGCTCCCTTAGCCCTTTTTGAAACCCCATTTCCCCAGAATGATGTCCATCATCTAACCTTACTCAGAGATATCTGTAGTTGCCACATCCTAGGTATTCTGTCATATGTCTCCTCAGGCACACATTTTTTGTAGGTGACTCATCTTCCAAAAATGTACATTGTATACACAAGTGTATTTTAGACAAAAACCTTGTCTACCCTGATGTTCAAGCCATGACAGCACAATGGGGTCCCAGAATCTTTTAGGCATAGATTTTGATATGAATATTAATTAATTAAGACATGACTGAACTTCAGTAGAAAGCAGCTTCAAACTTTTATTCTTGTATAGATAAGGGAAATCATCATACAGAAGTCTTCCTTCCTAGCAGGGGTAGGAGCTGAAATGTTTATTAAAACTGGTGACTGAGATCAGTTAGGGGAACTACAAATGCTTACTTTCTTATTTTCTCTCAGGCTCCATCAGAAACAGGATATTGGGCTACAGGGAACTTCAATGTGACCTAGTATAGTCATTCAGACTGTCTTGCAATTTATCCCACACATTCTGCAAGGAGTCTTCAGGCAACACCACTGTATTAGTGGTAAATTGTACAAGGCCCTCAGCAGAGAAGCTAATTCTCCAAGTACTGGCACAACATTTGATTTTCCAAAACACATCATCGGGGCCTGAAGTTATATTTGATCAAAAGGAGGCAGCAATCAGATACCACTTAGTGTAAAGGGCATGACAGAATACTGATTTTTTAAAACATATTTATATAGGAAGATCTTGCACTGTGTAATTCTTTGTATTCTAGTGCAACACCACCCATTAATTTGACTATTTTAATTCTATGTGTAATTTTCTGGTACTCCAAGTGCTAACAAGAAGAATTACCTGTGGAGAAAGTAAATGTCTCTAAAGCCAAGCTGCAGACCTTTGGCTTCTCAGTACGTTGGAAGAATTAATCGCTGCTGTAACATTTCCACAGCCATATGTGTTCCAGAGGTGAAAGTAAAGCATCATTCTGTTTTCCTACATTCTTTCATTCCATAGCATTGCTCTGTTAATCAGATCTCAAGCCCATTAAGGATTTGGTAGGCCCTTCCATGCCTGAACCCAAATCCATGAGTCAGAGAGAATCCATCTGTTAATGTGAATAGGATTTGTATCTGATCTCTTAAATGAAATATTTTTTTCTGAAGAAAATGGAGCCATGTAGACAACATGACACACAAGCTGAGACTAGAAAACTTCAGTTATGGATATTGACTCAGGATCATTTTGAATAAGCCTGATCAAATTTACAATTAGACATTAAAGGGTTGTTTTAAAGTCAGGATTTCAATTCTGATGCTATCAAAATGGATCAAATTGATTTTCCATGAGAAATATATCACCCTAAATTTTCAAAGTATTTTTAGCTTTCATTTTAAATGCTTTGCACTTTTTTTTTTTTTGACATAATAAATAATTCTATTTACTGTGACATAGGACATTCTGGCATGCCTCGAATAACTACTGATGATTTCAAGTGGAAAATTCACTTTTCTTTCTGCTGTGGGAAGTAAACAGCTTTCAAAATGTCCCCATTTCTTAGCATAAGTGGTTGCTGCTGCCCAATTACAGGCATAAGAGGAGAAAACCTCCTCAGGTACTCCTCTGTGCAGCCAGTCCATTTCACAGATGCTTTCTTCCTCTGCCTGAATGCCTGGAGGATGGTCAGAGCCTTAGTTTCATCCAGTTTTTAATGAATGTTTTTAATGCAATGTTTTTACTAGTAACAGCTTCATTTCCTGTCATGGTTTAACCCCAGCCAGCAACTAAGCACCGTGCAGCCACTCACTCACTACCCCACAGTGAGATGGGGGAGAGAATTGGAAGGGTAAAAGTGAGAACACTCATGGGTTGAAATAGGTAAAGCAAAACCCATGCACGCAAGCAGAGTAAAACAAGAAATTCATTCACCTCTTCCCATCAGCTGGCAGGTATTCAGCCATCTCCAGGAAAGCAGGGCTTCAACACACATAACGGTTACTTGGGAAGACAAACACCATAACTGCAAATGTGTCTCCCCTTCCTTTTTCTTCATCCCAGCTTTATATACTGAGCATGATGTCATATGGTACGGAGTATATCCTTGGCCAGCCTTGGCCAGCTGTCCTGGCTGTGTTCCCTCCCAGCCTCCTGTGTACCCCGTTCTCTGTGCACCAGCCTTCTTGCTGGTGGGCCAGCATGAAAAGCTGGACAGTCCTTGACTTCTTAGCAACAACCCAAAACATCAGTACATTATCAACATTTTTTCATCCCAAATACAGCCTCGCACTAGCTTCTATGAAGAAAATCAACTCTACCTTAGCTGAAACCAGGATATTTCCCAACTGGAGTAAAAGAACACCAAGAGGGCAAGAGAAGGGCCAGGAGGGACATCTGCTGCTCTCCCACCAGTATCTTGGACTGCAAGGTCAGAGTAGTATCTTGGTCATGAATGAGTGAACATGTATGTTCAAGGATGAAGAGAGCTTTCACCATCTTATTAGGATCCTATACAGTTTAAGATCTAATGGGGTATGATAACTACATACTGTCCATTATTTGGAGCTCTAGAGGATCTCATCCTCACAGCATGAAGTCCAAGACGATAGCAGTTTTGTGTGTAGTGCCCAATTCTGTGTGGGCCCAGCAGCAAGTCTGTATCTCAGCAAATAGGAGATCACAACCGCTTCTAGAGGAGAGGTCCTTCAGTGGTTATGAAGAGATTTATTTTGAATCATCTTAAAAAGAATATTGAAAATAATTTAGTGTTTACCAAATTAACAAAATGGAGTAAAGTGTAGCATGCAAATTCTCAGTTTTCATGCAAAGATTGATAGTTCCACACCAGAAAAGAAGAAATCACAAGCCACAAAACAAAATTAATGTCAAGTGTTTGATTCCTTGCTGAGGGTTCTCTAGCCTTATTGACTCTGTTTCCTGTTTTCAGGAGGCACAGCCAGAAATAAAGCCTTATGTACAGTAACTAGACAGCATTTTTCATGCTACACTCAAAGAAAGTTTTTTGCAATATTTTAATATGTTTACATTACAGATTAGTGGTTTAATTTGGAAAGCACTTGCAGTTCCATATTTTGCATAAATCACATATTAATATTCTGTATTTCTAGCTTATGCACCTAATGCACTTTTCATGAACACTTTGCTTTGTTTGTAATTTAAATTTGTTACAAAGCCTGCAATCTGAATGGGGGAAATCAGCACTGTGCAAGGATGTAAGCATGATTATCAGGCCATAGTGAGAGAGGTCTCTAAAGGCACAAATGTTTATGCAGTGCTAGTTCTGTAGCCTTGTTTTGAAGTAAGAGCAATTAAAGATACTTGAAATGTTTTCTTAAGATTATATTAAGATGCTGCCTGACCCTCTGTAATAAAGGCATAACATCTACATTCAAGACTGGGACAAGTAGTTATAGACTGGCTATAAGGTCTGTTACATAGACCCATCACAAGATCATGACAGAGACCATGCTGAATTAGCATGGATTAAACACCTTGTTCTCATTATGATTCACAAAACTTAAGAGATCAGTTAGAGAAAAGGCCTCAGTTATAGCACAGCCTTTTATCAAAAATGTCCAAATGCAATTTCCTGAGTGATAAGGTAAAAATGTTTGAAGCGAAGAGTGTGACAGAAATACATATTGCTCCAGATTTCAAGCAGTCATGGTTGGAATAAATCTATACAGGTTAGAGAACATCTCAACTGCCTATTAGTGCATGCATGGGGTAAAATATTAATGCCAAAGTGCTTGTTCAGTGGGTAAATATAAGGATTGTTAGGAGAGGAACTGCTGAACACAGTAATTTTGAATATCAGGCTTGTTCTTCAAGAACCTTGTTTTTTAAAGTCTTCACCATAGTTGTCTGCATTAAATGCATGTTAACATCTCTTACAAGATATTTAAAGAAAGAGGAAACTGCTCAATCTAAAGCTGGACACACAATTTTACTTGTGAACAACCGAATAATGGCCTTTCACAAACTTGATGTCCCTGGAAAACTTCTTTAAAACTTGCTTTACAGAAAATGTTTCTACAAGTTTCTCCTTTCTCTAGTCCTCAGTTTTTGACTTGCTTGCTTGTTTTTTAGGATGATATGATGAAGACATAAACATGTTAAGAGTTCATCCCGCCTCTTCAGAAATCCAAACTTTCTGTTCATCATCATCACAGCAACAGTTCCTCCCTGGAACACCATAAATCAAAGATAATTATTCCAGAAGGAAAAAAAAAAAGGTGCTTGAGCAGATATGCCTTTAGGGGAGGGAGAGATTTATTGCCACAATTGTTCTTATTAACCAGAATTGCAATGCAGACAATGTGAAGGAGTAGGTTGAAAAATTTTGGAGGAAGGGATTATTCCAAAAGGAAAAGCACTGATTGATTTAAATGGTTATAAATTGAGCAGAACCAGAAGGATCCTCAGTCAGGGCACATACACAAAGACTGTGGGGGCTGACTATCTGTAAAGCAGGTTGACAGAAAAGGACCTTAGGGTCCTGGTGGGCCCCATGTGAAGATGAATCAGCAATGTACCCCTGCAGCAAAGAAGACCCAGCATGTCATGTGAGCTGATCCTTCCCCTTTGCTCAGCACTGGTGAGGCACACCTGGAGTTCTGTGTCCAGTTCTGGGCTACCCCGTACAGGAGAGACATGGACGTACTGGGAAGAGTCCAACAAAGGGCCACTAAAACTATTAAGGGACTGGAGTATCTGTCCTATAAGGAAAGGCTGAGAGACTGGTACTGGTCAGCCTGGAGAAGAGAAGATTCAGGGGGATACTTAGGAATGTATATAAATACCTGAAGGGAGGGTGTAAAGAAGACAGAGCCAGGCTGTTTTCAGTGGTGCCCAGTCACAGGACCAGAGGCCACAAACTGAAACACAAGAGGTTCCTCCTGAACATCAGGAAACACTTTTTCCCTGTGAGGGTGACCATGCACTGGCACAGGTTGTCCAGGGAAGTATTAGATTCTCCATCCTTCAAGATATTCAAAAGCTGTCTGGACATGGTCGTGGGCAACTGGCTCTAGGTGACCCTGCTTGAGTAGGGGGATTGGACCAGATGATCTCGAGGTTCATTCCAACCTCAACCATTCTGTGATTCTGTGACCATGGATCTTTAAAGAAGCAAAATGTTCCTGATTATAAGACTTAAGCCAAAGGCATGCTCTTTCTTTATGCTATAACTGTTTGCCTGATAAGAAATAGTCTTGCATAACAGACCGGTGGTGTGATGCTCATGTGCAACTTTAACCAGCTTGGACTAGACATGGCAGCAGTTCAGCAGCTGAGGATAGATGGGGGAGTCCATAAGAGACTCATACAACTTGCACTGAAGACTACTTTGTGGTACATTCACTGCTAGAGTTAACCAGGTGGGAACAATGATCCATTTGCACCTGTAGTGTGGATATACACAGGAAGCAAATGCCATATAATGGGTAGCTAAAGACCTTTCAACCACAGGATGTGCTGCAAGATGTTTGTCGTGTTAAGAACTGCTTTCAGTTTCCCAATTTGTTGCTACACAGATATGTTATTTGATACTAAGGCTGCACTGTTTTCTGCTGTCTTTTGTGATGCAGGGGAAAAGAGGATTTTATGATTGTTAAGAGGAATAAGAACAGTAGTGATTACAGTCAAATTAGTGGTGACCATAGAAAAATAGAAATATTTGGAGGCCTCTGTGAAGAGGGGTACCAGGAGGTATCCTAAAGTCTTTCCCATTTGTGTGAGGGAGAACCCTCTCCCATTACAATTAGTGTACTGATGGCAAAACTTTTGACATGATTGCTAAAGAAAGGTCAAGCCTGTAAGACATCCACCTATAGAGAATAATGGAAAATTTACTTAGCCAGTTAACACTGCTTTTATAGCAGGGATGTATTGTTAGACTACGTTGCAGGAAACAATCAAATACAAAAAAGGGTAGAATCAGGGAAAAAATCCAGTAATTAGAAAACAGTAATTAGAACAACCTCAAGTTTAATGTCTTAATTAAAGCTGCCTGTCACCATTGTAAATGGGCCAGCAAAGCATTCAGAGATGAAGCAACTAGACAGAAGAGGACTTAATTTTGTGTATATTTCTGGGTGCAATTCCAGCTCTTTAAAGAACTAAGGCTGATTGGACATTTGTTCCTTTCCATGTGAGTCCTTTGAATGCTCTCCTTCTTCCTACCAACAAGGACATAAACAATCTCTTGTCTCTCCCATTTCATGAGCAGTGCAACTACTGATTACAGACTGACACACGGCTAGGACATTTACTAGTGAGTCATTGCAGTTTTATGTCATGTCATGTAAATATTTTCGTTGATGTAGGCCCTACAGGTAAAAAGTATGTGTTCTTTTGTGCATCAGAGCAAGTTATTGGCAGAAAGACTTTGAATACGAAAATATCTTGGCACAGAAAATGTGGGTTCTCAAATAAAATTTAATTGTTCGGAGGAACTACCCATTTATCTCCATGGGTTTAAATTTTCCATATATAAAACAACCCTGTTTTCAGTAGAGCAAGGTTTTAATCGTTAAGGAAAATTGAGAATTTATGAGCAAGAAAACCAGGAAAATAAACTGTTGTTGCATTTCCTTGAAATCAATATGAAAGCAAAGGGAGGAAAGCACAGTTTGATTTTCTGCCACTTTGTTTTTATACATTTACTTGAACAATTCAGTTTCTTTGATTTTTCACTTAACTTATTATGCCCACTTTTATTTAAATGAAACTGCTTATAAGGTTTAGTCATTCAAAGCAAGTAATTTGGCAAAACCTTTGGGAAGAAGTCTTCTGTTAACAAAATCACTATTGATGCTGGATGCAAGTAACTAGCAGTTGCAAAACTGCTAGGTTCTCATCACTTCTGGGTATGCTTGTATGTTAAATACTTGGGTCAAACATGCTGGTAACAAGTTGGAACCAGCAAAATATTGTGTAACTACCAATCTTTTCATCCAGCACCAATTTACTGAACTAAATGTGTGTCTTTATTTAGAGCTTTTCTTTCAATTCGGGCAACTGCTTGTTAATGGTGACTGGCTAATTGTTGCAACAAGCCACAAAGTGGCGTATTCACAGAAACTGGTAAAACCAGCTTAAAAATAGTTTCCAGTTCCAAAAATTAAAAGGATTCCCGAAAGAAATTATAAGTTTTTTGCTATGGAGATCAGATTTGATGATAAAGAATGGTGTCTCTGGGTGTTAAATCATCTGGAGCAATGACAAACCAGCACTGCGTTTAACAGACTTTGAAACAGGCATTTAGATCAGCTGCAGTGAAACCGTTCCATGGGCAAATCTTACTTTTTGAAGAGTTTATGGAACTTTCCCATTAATGTAACTGAAGTCATGATTTTGTTACAGGAGTCCAGTAGATAAAATGACTCACATCTGAGTGCCAAGGTGAACAAACTAGACTATTTTGGGGGGGAGGGGGTTGGTTTGTTTTTGGTGTGGGGTTTTTTTTTCATTCAGGATTGAATGCCTGTGTGAAAAAACTTGCACTCTGTGTAGTAATTTCTATTAAAAGCAAGCAAACTTTCAAACCTGTGTGCATTTGATGCTGTTTGTGCTTCCTGTTGCATTGATCTAAGCAATTATACAGAATTTAAAGCAACAAAACATGAAAGTCTGGCCAGACACCAATAGAGAAAACTCTCCTGAGAGAAAATATTAATATCCCTGTAATGGCAGTTAAAGGCCATTCCCCTCCCCAGGTTTTATACAGAGATTTTAAATATAAACACACTGAATATTTATAATGGAAATCTTGTACTGAAGTTATTTTGCTTGTTACTATTTTTTTTTTTTTGGTGATGATTTATTCATTATATCACAGAGAACAGTGTTAGACATTACTGTCTCTGGATATTTTTAAGTGAAACTGCTCTGTCACTTCATCTGTGACCTAAAATTGGTTAAATCTAAGAAATAAAGGTTACTGCAGAGAAGATGAAGCAACAGGAATGGGAAAGAGAAATAACTAACCTGGGTTACATGTAGCTAAAGTTCTAATAAGGGTGGTAACTAGCAGGAGACTTAGAATCATAGAATCATTAAGGTTGGAAAAAAAGACCTTTAAAATCATCAAGTCCAACCATCAACCCAACACCACCACACCCACTAAACCATGTCCTGAAGTGCCACATCTATATGTTTTTTGAACATCTCCAATGGTGGTGACTTCACCACTTCCCTGGGCAGCCTGTTCCAATGTTTGACCACTCTTTCAGTAAAGAAAATTTTCCCAATATCCAATATAAACCTCTCCTGGCACAACTTGAGGTCATTCCCTCTTGTTTTATTGCTAGTTACTTGGGAGAAGAGACCAACACCCACCTCACTATGTAACCAAGGTGGTAGGGAATTAAAATAAAATAGGGTTAGAAAATAGGTTTGTGAATTTGTAGCAAGTTGTAACTATAAGAACAATATGCACCAGCAACACTGCTCAAGAACCCACCTAACCCTTCCCATCTTGATTTAACTATCAAGGAGTTAAGTGTAACATTGTGATCATGGTATTATGTTTTGTTCTAATAACAAGTAGCTAGAAAGAAGGAACACCTTGGTCAGTTCTACGGTCCGGTGGGTAGGTAATTATTCATTCTATAGTCCTGTCTTAAAACAAAGGACTGTGGGGTGAATGATTGCATATTGGACTGACAGCCTGTCAAGGCCTATTTAGTGTTGCCAAGCTTAAGTGAACTTTGTAGGAAAGGTAATTCAGGCAGGGGGAGATCGTGACCACCGACTCAGGGACCACCCAGTCAAGAAACCCTCCGACTCAAAAGATTAAGGAAGTAAGATCCCAAGAAATTATAGTGAGCATGCGTGGTCGTTTACATGGTAGGCGAGGAATACTTAACCAATCATTGTATGGAAACTTGATGAATATGTATTAATCTTGTAATCATAGGCCTATAAATGTTTGATTTTTGAACTGATTGAGCAAACACGGTTTAGGAGGAGTTATCCCTCGTCTTCCCAGCGCCGTGAATAAAGAATGCCTGCCTTTTAACACTACATTGGTGTTACAAGTTTTATTCTCGATTTCGGTGACAACTGCAACCTCCTTTCAGTGAGTAGGAAAGGAGGTTCATTTAAACTTCATTTAAAGGAACAGGTATCAAGGAATTTTGCAGCACAAAGTATGTCTTCAATAAACAAACTGGGAAAAGTAAAAAAAAAAAAAGTGTTAACTGAAGAACTCTCATATGCTGTACCATTACTCATGGAGTTTAATAATAATTTAAGGGCTTGTCAAGGCAGCATTGTCAAAATAGAAAGAACAGAACAAAGGAAGCTAGAAAATATAATCATATATATACGACAAAGAGCTAAGAAATATTTCAACTAGGCAAGCTTTTTTCCTTGTTGAATTTATTTTCTCCACTGTTTTGGAGTATGTAGTTTTTGGAGTCACCGCTGCTTTTTTTTACAACGGAGTCTGACAGGGGAAAATGCTGGCATTGCTCCTGCTCTGTCTAGTCACACAAATCCTTGGTTTCAGTGGGAGTTTTGCTGGATTAGCCTCAATGGGTTTTCTTAAAAGGGAACAGCAACACAACAAAATAGTAACAGGGAAAACAGTAAACACTGAGAAAATATATCTTGCTGTCAATGCATGATGACAGATTAACAGGCAGCAAAATTATTTGGATGTGACTTTGATTACAGTAATGATAAAAGTCACTGTCCCAAGGAGGTGCCTGCATAGCTCTGTGCAACTGAAGAAAAGAGCAGTTAATGCAGAGTATCTCCTTCCTGTTACAGGAGGCACTACTTGCAGTTGTGCTGAAAGGCAAATTTACATATTTTCACAGGCATTAAACACCTTTCATTCATTGAATCATACTAACACATATAACTTGTTGCCTTTCCATCATGCAGTGCGCTTCTTTACCAGGTGCAGAATACAGCAGAGAGCTAGGACAAGCACTGTATGAAAAATAAAATATCCTTTAGCTGCATGTGAAAGGCACAGACAGCTTAGCATTCCCCTGAGCTCTCCATAGATAAGCTAGCTATCAAGTAGCCTGGACACACTGCAAACCCAATTCATATAGATTGCTGCCACATGGTGAAATACTAATGGACAGTTTCATGACATATGCCTGGCATGTCAGTGAAGTGACATACACTGCCTTTTCTGTTGTAAGATGCCGTAGTCTGGGTTGCAATGCATCAGCTGCACATTCAACATGCCAGACCTTTCTCTGGCTTCCCTGGGCACACTGCCCAAAAATACTACACTGTTCTCTTGCTTTTTACAATGATGGGTTGTTTACAGCCTGCACCTTTCTTGCTCTGAAGACGAGGAGGCCATTTTGTGATTGCCTGACCCCAGGAGAGAGACCTCAGCCTTTCACTCAGCAATTCCTGTATCTGTATCACAGACACCATACTGACCAATTCATATTATCACAACAGTGACTACCAGCATCTGATGGCAACTAACTTTAATGCACTGCATTGAGAATCCAAATGTCTTTTAGGGGTTTGTTCTGGAATAATCATTGAGACCCATGCGTAAGAGCCAGTATTTGAGAAGTTATGGGTAAGGAAGTCTGGCATTTAGGCCTGCGCCATCAGATACATTGCAGTAGAAGTAGAAATATATCATGCAACACAAGCTACATTGTACCTCATATATATTCCTGAGACCTTATTTTTTCCTATTTTTAAATTATCCACGAATCATCAAGCTTTGACTCCAATGTTAATATTATTTTTTGCAAGAAACTGTGTAAATTAGATACATACTCTGCTTAAAGCCTGAAAGCACAAGATACTACAGAGTTTTCTGTAACTTATGACAGCAAGAGTTTTTATTAGAATTGCAAGAGAAACCTCAACACATATTGAAGCAGTATTATAACATGAGGATTAGCCTTTATTTCTACGCAACTCCATGGGACAGTTCCTGAATTACAACAGACCTTCTGCTTCTTTTTTGAATTAAAGTGGAAGTAGACACTGGAGGTTTTTGTTGGTCTGGCTTCCTATGGATATAGTATTTTAAAATTTGTCATTATGACCAAATTTGAAGGAGGAAGTTACAGTTTCAAATGTAACCAAGTTCTGAACAACCTTCATGATGAAGCAGAAGAAAGAGATTGTTAAGTAATGCCATGGAGGGGAAACCACAAAGACTGTGTGTTGTACTTGTTGGCAGCAGCAGTCACCTGGCAGAGCAACCATCAGTACTGTCTCTTACTGTACCACCACAGGAGAAAGCTATAGTATCTGTAGTGAAGGAAGTTGTTTAGGAGACAGAGGTGAAATGCCTAGAAGCCTGCAAGAAACCAAGCTTCATTCCTTCTGCTCTCTGAGCAACTTCTGACTTTTAATGTGCAATTTTGACTTTGGAGTTTGTAGTGATAGTGGAAATGAACTACAAGAGTATGGAGAAGCATGGCTGAGCACCATCATTTGAATTTTCCATGGCAGAGATGCCATGGGACCCAAGTCTGAAAACATTCTCATGATATCACCAGGTACTGTGGTATTCTTAAGCTTTGGGTACATCTATAAGGCTTTGTAGGGTTATGGCTGAAAACAGGGGTCTATCTCATCCCCTTATAAATGTCCAGCTCCATCCCAGTACCCTCCTATCATGACAGAGATAAGAGGCCATGTAAGAGGGCTGGAACACCTCTCCTATGAGGACAGGTTGAAAGAGTTGGGATTGTTCAGCCTATAGAAGGCTCTGTGGAGACCTTATTGAAGCCTTTCAGTACTTAAAGTTGACTTATGAGAAAGATGGGGGCAGATTTTTTAGCATTGCCTGTTACAATAGGACAAAGAGTAATGGTTTTAAACTAAAAGAGGGTAGATTTAGAGTAGATAATAAGGAAGAAATTTTTCACAATAAGCGTGGTGAAACACCAGAACAGGTTGCCCAGGGAGGTGGTAGTTGCCCCATCCCTGGAAACATTCAAGGTCAGGCTGGACGGGGCTCTGAGAAACCTGGCCTAGTCGAAGATGTCCATGCTCATTGCAGGGGCATTGGACTAGATGACCTTTAAAGGTCCCTTCCAACCCAAACCATTCTATGATTCCATGAGAAGTGATAGATCCTTGTTGAAAGGAGTAGGGACAAGTGGAGAGCAGAGGCACAGCAAAGCCAAGCAGTGTATGCATAAAGGAAGGAAGGAGGGAGGAAGTTAGTTATAGAGATACTTCAGTAATTATTACCTCCCAATGTTGTTGTTATTTGGTTTTGCATAGCTTTATAAACATGTCACATCCTCCACATGCCATGCCATGTCTCCGTATATAGTCATGACAGCAAAGTCCTTGAAATTGAGGGAATCTGTGAATTAGTAAGGCACAGCTTCTACATTGGCTCCAAGGCAATGAGCACCCATCTCTCTGCAGAGTAGTGTTGCCTCTGAATTTGTGTAAGAAAGATTTAGTGGTACAGCTTACTGCTACCTAATGTCAATGGAAGAGATTCCCAGAGATGTTGAAAGCTGACAGCATGTAAGTTAACCACTATGTGTTCCAGACAATGTGTTAAGCTGACTTTTAAAACACTAAAGGACATTCAGGGCAGATGTAACTAAGGACAAAACAGTCCTGATCACTTACTGAAGCACAGGAGTAGGATGCAAGCAGTTCCCTTTCTCAGGATGCAGGAGACTAATTTAAAAGTAAATTCAAAACATCTTATTAAAGGGAATTTTTTTTTAAAAAAGCATGATGCAGAGATTAAAAAATAAGAGGCATTTGTGTGATAGAATTTGGATTTAAAATACAGTACACACACATTGTACTGTAATTTTTTTTGAGTTAGTCCCAATGGAAAGCTGATATCTCCATCACAATGTAGGTCTTTTCAAGTACAATACACCAGGAGACCAAAATAATTTCATGTTATATTGTAGAGAGAATAATAAAAGGAAACAACCCAACACTGTAGAAGCACTAGGGATCCTACAGACACTTCTAAAGCAAAAAAAAAAAAAAAAAAAGTAATGTAATAATATAACACTAGAAAACTACATTTTTTTCAGCCTTCGGGTCACTTTTCCTATAGTTCTCCACTGAATGTTAACATCAGTGCTGTAAAACAGTTCCTCTCTTGAGTGGCAAGGAGCAAACTGCATTCCAGATGTATATGAAAATAATCCAGAATAAGGCACAGCTCTCACTGCCTCATTCTCCCAGCAAAATGAAGCAAAATGAAAAGCAAGCAAAATCCTAGCATAGAGAGCCTCCTATTTTAGTGACAGGAAAAACACACAACATAATAAAACAAAACAGTATCAGTTGCAAGGTATTAATTCAGATAATTTATGCATACAAAAGGCATAAATCCTTTGCAAAGTGATGGCATTCCAGTCATTCTGGCACACAAAATAAACCATATCGTCTTGTACAATACAAAGAAAGACTGTAGTGCATTTGAGAAGGTGAATATTTTGGTTGCATCTGTTCTTAACTTTTTCAAAGACGACAGCAACAACCTTCTTCTTTCTGCCCAAGACCAGGCTGGAGGTGTACCTGGAGAATAAAAGGTAGGATTTTCTTTAGGAAAAGACTGGAAGAAGATACCTGATGGCTTTTGCATGCTGTTGATAATTAGCTGCTTGATTTACTTCCACCATGAGCCTGTTTACAGCACAGCTGTGTACAGGGCTAGTAGATCCCAGCCTCATTCAAGTGAAGTCTGCAATGCTCAAGACAGCCCCTGAGTGGGTGTGGTCTTATCTCCAGCATGCTTGGACAAAATCTATGGATAGTGGTGTGATAAGGTGGGCAAGAGTGTGAGCCAGCTCTGAAACCTAGGGCTGAAAAACACATAATTTCTCAAATACTGATACCATATCTGGTATAAACTAGTTGAATAATACACTGTCTGTCCCAATATGCACAAGTCCCAGCGTCCCATCAAAATATTCCTCATCTGTTGAAGACAGCGTTGGCCAATGAGAGTCGCTGTAAAATGCCACCCTTTTTCAGTTTCCATCAGTTGGCTACACAAAGTCAGATGTGTATCATTGCTGTTTCCTAATTGATTACAACAAAGCTGTTACGGCAAGGACAGAAACAATGAACGTTGCTTATAAATACGTTGATAAAAGCACAAATGCAAAAAAAAACACGATGCAAAATTATAGAGGAAAAAAGTATCCATTTTTGATGTGAATGCTTATATACAGCCCTGTTTCCCCACAATAGTATGCTAGCCAGCCAAAATCTATAATTTTAGCCAGCCAAAGTCTATAATTTATATGCGTAATCTGAGTTTCATTTGCTCTGCTGACAGTTACATGGTAATAAATGGTGCATATAGAGTTGATAATGGGCTAAAGAATGTATTTCATGCCTACCTGCTCATCAACCACCTTCCTTTCCCACTCTATCCCCCCAAAAATTCCCAAGGAGCGTGTCCAGAGAAGGGCAACGAAGCTGGTGAAGGGTCTGGAGCACAAGTCTTATGAGGAGCGGCTGAGGGAACTGGGCTTGTTCAGTCTGGAGAAGAGGAGGCTGAGGGGAGACCTTATCGCTCTCTACAACTACCTGAAAGGGGGTTGTGGCAACGAGGGTGTTGGTCTCTTCTCCCAAGTAACTAGCGATAGGACAAGAGGAAATGGCCTCAAGTTGCGCCAGGGGAGGTTTAGATTGGATATTAGGAAAACTTTCTTCACCGAGAGGGTGGTCAGGCATTGGAACAGGCTGCCCAGGGAGGTGGTGGAGTTGCCGTCTCTGGAAGTGTTCAAAAAATGTGTGGATGTGGCACTTTCAGGACATGGTTTAGGGGACATGGTGGTGCTGGATTAACGGTTGGACTTGATCTTGGAGGTCCTTTCCAACCTAGTGATTCTGTGATTCTGTGATTCTGTGAATGAGACAGCTCTTGCTTCTTCAAGCCAGACTCTGCTCTAGCACTGTTAACTAAACACAAAAGCTTTAGAGAGAACAGGAAATACTTTTATTAGCATGAGAGCAGCACACATTCTGGTCTGTATCTGTGTTTGTGCTGGCTGCTGTATGCACTGCAAGGCTACAATCTAGACACGCACACAAATGGGACGGAAGATGCAGCCAACAGAAGAGAAGGGAACAATGACCACATCAAGGGGAACACAGCATTACATGTGCAAAAATTTTGCATGTTCTGAGCCTCATTATTGTGACAAAATTTAAAATAAAGGAACACAGTTTATTAATAAATTCACACAGACTGCATTCTCAGCCATCGGCAATTTATTGTGAACATCAGTTCAGTGGTGCACAAGAAACTGGTCTTGAAAGAGCTTGCCAGAGTGCTGGGCTTTATAATAGTGTTTGAAACACATGGGGAGGGTTGGTAAAGGCACCAGGGGATGGAGGAAGAAACAAATTAATATGCAACTGGGAGAAAGAAGTGTCAAGGGGGGAAAGAAAAACGACAGAGGCAAAATACACTGGAGAAATTTTTTCTATTGAAAAATTGCAGTTTTCCATTAAAATTCAGAAGCTATGAATTTTGAGTTAATTTCTAAGTCCAGGCAATATTTAGGAGCAGCTTTTTTGTTACAATTCTTATTACTCTGGATTAATTTTCAGAGGTTACTAGAAACAGCTGATACTCTAATTAGTGAAATTAACAAAGATGTTCAAAACAAGGATTTTGAGGACATGACTTACATTTAGTCTCCTGAAAATTAAATTGTGCTGCTAATTGAAATGACCCAAGAAGCAACAAAATTCCATGAAGTTCAATTGTCCAAAACCTGTCCACATCACTATGATCTCAGAGAAGGCACCAGCCACTAACATGTAGCAACATTTGGAACAACACGTGTGCCCTGTACTGTTTTACTCACCTATCAGCCTAAAGTCTTCCTTTCCTCTGCACATCTTGTGCCCATGGTGAATGCTTCTCAAAGAAAGAAAATGAGAGAATGAGTGAACAATGATGAGAGAAAATTACTTAATCCATGAGTCTATAGACTAGTGGGCAGGGCAACTACTTTCCAGAAAGAAAGACATCCTGGTTCTTGTGTTCCCTCAACTTACTTTTGTGCAGCCTGTATGGATCCTTACTGACTGATACACAAGAGTAAAAAGTAAGAGAACTTGCCTGTTTTGGTATGCAAGTCTCTATGTGTTTCCATCCCTAAGTGTGTTCCATATTTTCTGCATCAAAGTCTCCCACTGATTCTTTACAACACAAGAAGAAATACTTTAAGGATAGAAATAAGGTATTTCAATTTGTACAAAACTATTGAAATTAAAAGTACTGCAAATAAAAAGACTAGATATTTTAAAAGTTCTGAAACAAAATCTGAATTCTTGAAGAAGTAAGATATTGAGGGTTTTATATCTGTTTTGGAATTTGCATCACTTGAGAATAAATAAATACACAATTCACAAATTAAGAAATGAAATTCCTAGGAATTATAAATTCCTTCATATTTTTCAAAGAACTTTAGAAATATTAAATATATTACCTAATTAATTCCTCCAGAAGCCAGGCTTACAAACATTGTTGCATGCTGTGCACTGAGACACTGTTCTTTGATATAAGGTTTATGTTTACTACCCTTTTTTCTGTTTTCTGTTTTCTGTTTTACCCCTATTTTTTCTGTTTCTGACCACAACCCACAATCTTTTAATGATTTTTGGTTACATAATAAATACTTAAATGCCACTGAGATTAGCTACCTTAAAGTCAGCAAAAGTAATAAGATAGTTTACTGCTAGATTTCTGCAGAGTATTAATATTAAGCCTTCCTGTTTTGCGGTTAAACAGGGTGTTTACAGCGATTAACCCTTCAGGATATCCTCTCACCTGATCAGTGCTATCCAAGCAATGAAAAGGCTATAGTATCTTCTGACTTTTTTGTCTTTTAAAATACTTAACACACATCCATGATAGTCCACCTACTAGACTTACCCAAAACCTCTGTAGCTGGGGCTTGCAGCAATGGGCAAACTGAAGTTATTTTTAAAAAAAAAAAAAAGACAATTTTGGAGTTTTTCAAGATGAAATTGTACAGGATGCTAGATAATCTCACCCAGACTCCCTTTCCCACAAAAGGTTGGACCAGATGATATTTCGAGGTCCCTTCCAACCTGGGCTGTTTTACAATTCTGTGAAACCTGACTGACATTAAATAGGTTTAAAAGAAACAAGGATTTGACTGCCAAAAAGTCAGGGTGAGATTAAGGCTTCTACTGCAGAGTCTTCAGCATTCTGAATATGAAGCTAAATGCTGTATATGAAGCACAACAGACTGCTCCTGGCTCCACCACTAGGTTTCTCCTGTAATGTTTCTAGATTCTGAATAGGTATATGTATAAGAAAATATACATACATCTTCTTCAAAGTATTTTTTTTCCCAGGAATATAGTATCTGACAGAAGTAGGTACTGAGCATCATTCTTTTGCATCATTAGATGGGGCACTAAGGATGGGGAGAATAGAAGGGTCAACTGCAATTTGCAGATGCTGTGTTTTTAGGAGGAAAGGCTCTATTTTTTGAAGTTTAATATTTCTTTTGAAAAAGAATGACCTGTGGAACAAAGATGTGAGATGAAAATGCAAATTTGAATACTCTTTCATTTTTATTTTAAAACCATATAGATTTAGCTAAAAGAAGCAGTGCTGCATTTTGACTTCAGTGTCTTCTTAATTAATTCCACAGGACATAGTCAAAAAACCACTTTTCTTTACCGAAACAGTAGAGGAGATAATGAGTTGGCCGTACTAAGTCCTTATTCTCTAACTCCTAACAGTGCAGACTTGTACTTTTCAGAACAGTAGCTTACTTCACAGGATGCCTTCTTTTGGACCGGGAAACTTTCCATAAAAGAGAACACAAACCCAGACTGGGTTTTGTGTAGACAACACACTGCTGTTTCTTCTGTGACACAAACTCTCTGGCTTTGCAGAGTCTTTCAGACCTCTGTGTCCAAAACCATGAGGTCCCTCCTGGAGGACCTAAGAAATTCCCAGAGATGTTGAAAGCTGACAACATGTAAGTTAACCACTATGTGGTCCAGACAATGTGTTAAGCTGACTTTTAAAACACTAAAGGACATTCAGGGCAGATGTAACTAAGGACAACAGATGATATCCATTCCCATATTACAGCCAATGAAGCACTTACTCATGACCTGTGGGATAGTTATGCCACCTATGGGTTCCCTGAGCAGGTGTGAATTTCACTCTGATCATGCATCTGGTTTTTGGCATTTCATTAGCAAGCTCTTCTGCGGGAGAAGGATGGACTTCACAACTCTATGAGAGTTATATTCTGAAGCCGTTTATTGTCTTGTCTGACTCCAATATATATCATAATTTTCGCTTAGTCGCTGCGCACACACTCATGATTGGTTACAACTTGTTACACACACTATTGCAATTGGCTATATACAAAATATCACGTGCTGTCCACGCGCCCCTCACACAGTCAGGATTGCTGCTTGCAGGTGTTCCTGTTTTCCTCGCTTCTTCTTAGTTGTTTTCCACAGCTCCTTCTCCGCAAGGCGGAGCCGTGCAGATATCCAGCTGTTTACCAGCTTCTCAGTGCTGCAGCTCCTTCTCCTTAAGGTCGAGCCATGCAGGGTGATCCCAACACTCTTCATTTTTTCTTAATCAGAAATTCTGGAGTTTTATCCCAGTGTTTATTAAAGGTACTGTCATGCTTTAACCCCAGCCAGCAACTAAGCACCTTGCAGCCACTCGCTCACTACCCCACTGTGGGATGGGGGAGAGCATCAGAAGACTGTAAGTGAGAAAGCTCATGGGTTGAGACAAAGACAGTTTAATACGTAAAGCAAAAGCTGCACATGCAAGCAAAGCAAAACAAGGAATTCATTCACTGCTTCCTATTGGCAGGCAGGTGTCCAGCCATCTCCGGGAAAACAGGGCTTCATCATGCATAACAGTTACTTGGGAAGACAAACGCTGTAACTGTGAACATGTGTCCCTACCTTCTTCTTCACCCCAACTTTATGTACTGAGAATGGCATCATATGGTATGGAATATCACTCTGTCCAGCCTGGGTCAGCTGTCCTGGCTGTGTCCCCTCCCAGCTTCCTGTTTACCCCCAGCCTTCTCGCTGGCAGGCCAGCATGAAAAGCTGGACAGTCCTTCACTGCTCAGCAACAACTGAAACATCAGTATGTTGTCAACATTATTTTAATCCCAAATCCGAAACATAGTTTCATACTATCTTCTGTGAAGAAAATTAACTCTATACCAGATGAAACCAGAACAGGTACTGTAAACTCTTTAAGGTACATTTATTAGAATGAAAGTGCTTGCATTTCACTACCAAGACATAAAATACAGAAAATTCTATAAAGGTCAATATGTCTTACTATCTAGATTAGTTACATCATAAGAAAGACAACAAAAAAGCAACAGAAAAGTAAATCTGATAAGAAATGAGGACTTTGGGGGTGAAAATGCTTTATTCCAAGGCACTCAGACTCTGACGTTGACTCTAGAGCAGTAAAATTGGTATGAAAATTTAATTAAAATTGAGTACCAAAGGATAAAATTAGAATAAAATTAATTTCAAGGGACAAACTTCTGAATTAATTCTAGTGGAAATGAAGGGGAAGTGTGTCTTTTTAAAAAACTAAGATTCATTTCAATCTGGAAGTTGCAAACTTTAATTGAAAATCTTAAACTTTGAGCTTCTTAGAGACTTGACTTTGTAAGTTTGAAACAGGTCTGCTCGATGCACTATAATATTGCCACAAATCAAAGTGAAATCTTATTTTCCAGGTAAAATCATTATTATCCAAGTATACACAACCATTTCTATGCCTACTTCTTCTTGTTAGAATGGTCATGTTACATCTCCACAAAACAGTACAACAAACATCAGTAAAAACTGTGGTGATGCTTTATGCCAATTTACCAGTATGACAGGACAGCCATGCATCAGAGTGTCAAATCAAAAGATTCAACAAGCTGGAAGACAAAACCAAGTTTCCACACCCAACTGGTAAAATCCTATATTGTTTAACACTTCAGTCATGCATGGATTATGGAAAAAAAATGGACAAACTTTTCAATAATACTTGAAACAGTTTTGAAATGTGGTTTATCTGTGACCCATCAGTCTTCACAAAACTATTATCAGTCGGATAGAGTTGGAAGGAACCTCAGGAGGTCAGCTAGCCTACCACTGTGTTCAAGGGGAAGATCAGCTACATCTACGCATTTTTGGCAGGTGTTTGCTTGACCTGATTTGACATTTACTGATGGAGATTCCTTGCTTCTCCTGCAAGACTATTCCAGCACTTAGCTCCTCTTACATAAGAGGTCTCCTCATAGTAAACATTGATGGAATTTAATGTCATTACTTTTCCAATTTCTCTGGGCATGGAAGCAGGCTGTTTATTTCCTTAATCTTTGAACCAGCTTTTATCTACTCAAGTTGCCATTAATATGCCTCCATCCCCCCAGTCATCCAGTTTCCTTTTTCTTTTCTCTGCTAAGAACAAAGGACACCATTTTTTCCCTCCAGTATTTCTCTGCTCTCCTGTGGACTTGACACTGTCATAGAAGAAGCCTCAGTGTATAGCCTGTTTGTTTCAAAAGTACTTAATGAGATGATCTACATTTAAAGAATATGTTCTATATTGAAATGCATAAACTGTTACCACGATGTGCTGTTGGGACAACTGTAAAATCCATTCTGGAGGCTGCTAATGCTCTGCAACCATCTCGGTAATTACATTATCCCTTTCAACTGCCTCTGCCAACAAGAGATAGAAATGCTGCCAGATTAGCCAGTCACTTGGATACTTCCCTTGAGCCTTACCAACATTTATTGATGTATCCCTCTACCTAACGTGAGTAATGATTTTGCCATATCTGTCTTCCCTCATTCATGTATCTCTTTAGGAAAAAAACAAAAATTAAAACACAACCCAAAAAGGTTCCACTGCCTCTGTAAGCTTGGCAATATGTAAAATGGCTATTTCAGAGGATGGAGGAGGCCTATAGGACTTTATCCAAACGTATCAGCAAGGGAAAGAATAGCACAAATGACACAACCCCAAAAGGATGCAGATGTTGCCTTGCATCCTGCCTGTTAATTAAGCCATCCAAACAATTCCTCATCCACCCAACAGTCCACCATCAAATCCCTATCTCTCCAGTTTAAAAGGAAGGATGTTGTGGGGGACCATGTCAAAGGCTTTACAGAAATCTAGATAGAAGACATCAATAGGTCCACTGATACAGTCACTCCATCACAGAAGGCCACTAGATTTGTCAGGCAGGCCTTGACCTTGGTGAAGCCATGCTGGTTGTCTCGAATCACGTCCCTTTTGCTATGGGCTAGGAACATGTATGTGGCTAGTTATCCAGATCACCCAAATGACCCAGGACAACTTTTTAAGACACAGTGGTAGAACTTTATCTGAACCCAAGGGCTATGAGGTTAACTGCAGAAAAACATAAATGATAAAAAATATTTCTGATTAGCCTGGGAAATTTTATATTACTGCTGATGGTGAGCAGTAGACAAAATAAAGAGCACTGTGAGCAGCTACCACCTAGAAGGAACAGGCTATATCATACATGGATAAGTATGTAGAAAGCCTCATGTGTCTATGCAAGATCCTATAAAGGAATAAAGATACTCCTTCCTTTCCTGTGTGGTTACAAACACTGTGGGTAAGAGCAGCCTTGAGAGTTGGCTCTGACAGCCCTTGTTTTCTTTGGAATGGCATAGAATCAGAAAAAGGATAATAATAGCCATGCTTCACATTGACAGCTGCCTGGGTAAAAGACAGATACAGACAAGGGACTGTCTGTCAGACAACAGGAGAAAATCTGTGCAAGGGTTTGCCCCAATCTGGGCAAAACTACCCTTCCATGGCTTCTAGCATAACATGGAACGATAGATCTGAGAGCCCCTTGCCATCCTTGAGACAGACTAAACGTGGCTTTACACTAGTATCTTGGACAAAAAAAAACAGGGCCCGATCCTGGGAGACAGCAGGAAGGAAAAACAGACAATAAAGGTGGGATTAATCTCACCTAATATCTGAAGTGTTAGAGCTGCTTATTTATGCTAGTTACCTTTCTTCCTGCTACAGCCATTGGGAAGAGCGAAACACTTTTTCCCTGGTCTTGGACACTTCTCTTAATAGTGGAAAGATGACCCAATGCAATACAAAGTTTCCTCCGTGAACAGGGCAGAAAGTCTCGATAACTACCTTAGGTTAAAGGGCTAACTTTTCGAGGGTTACATTTACATGAGATGACTTCTGGAAGGGTCTTGTTTTTTCAGTGGAAATGTTCTTTGAAGTACAATGACACAATATTTTTTAGAAGATTTGCTTAACTCTGTCCTCAGATCTTTCCTACAACATGTGCCACAAATACAACAGAAGATGGGTCCTTGATTTCAATTGCACTTTCAGGGGACTAGCAAAATGACCCTTGGCCTTATTATATGCCAGGTCTGGCAAGATGGAAAGCAATAATTATAGTGCAATAAAGTACATGCAGATACTATTTAGTTGGCAGAATTTGCACTGAAATAGAAGTTTTAAAATGAAAACTTGTAAGAACCTTACAGATGCAATATTCAGTATACCTCATGCAGGCATTCCGAAACTACATTTCCTAATGTTATTCTGTTTCCTTGGCCCACAGGTATGTGGCAAATGCCTGCAAAAAGTTAAGCTCTTTTTGAGACTGAAAACCTTCCTAAACTTTATGCTGTAAGGATTTTTTTTAGCTTTTTGAACCATTGCAATTAGTATGAAAAATATTTGGCTACTGACACTGGAAGCAAAAGTCCCATTAGTGGGCCCACTTATTCTATTGCTAATGAAGACTTGGGACTATGGAATCCACAGGAAGGTGCACTTTGATTTAAAATGGATAGATAAATAGATCTTCTTGCAGCAGACATAAAATGAAGAAAAACATAGTTTGCATACTTGCATACTCACACTTATGATGACAGTAGCAGCTGCTAAGCAGACACGTGGATACTATATTTCAATGCATTGCTAAGTTTCTGAAAACAAATAAATCAAAACAAACAAAAATCCAATTTACTAAATAATACAGTTTAGCTTTAAACATAACATGCAACTTACACTGCAAAAGCATTGTTTGGATTAAGCCTGAAAGAGAATATATGAAGGAGTAACACCATGAACACAGAGATGGAAAACGTAAGAAAGGTTTAAGCTGACATATTCTGCCAAGAAAAAGCAAGAAGAAAAGCCTCCCAAGGGTCCAAGGGTTTAATTTTTTTCTAGTGTATGCTGGCATGAATTAGGAACAGGAATGAAAGTGGTGTGGAATTAATGTAACCAAAATATTTTGCCCAAAGATTGAGAAAAAGAGTGTTGTGGAGGAGAAAGTTGTAATCCTATTAGACAGGAATGTATGCATGTGTGTATGTGTCACCAGTAACACTTCTACTTATACTACACAAATAGTTTTTATCATCATCAGTTTAGTCTTCTGTCTTGCTCGCATATAGCTACAGCAGTGGGAAACTGGAGAAACATGAAACTGTATGAGGTTAAACACCCCCAAAAAATCAAATCAGAACAAGTTTTGTAAGCCCTGAAAACCAGATAAAGTACTTGGAAAATACTGCAGTGTTCTCTCAGCTCTACACCAAACAGACAAGGCAGGCAGAAAATCTGTTAAAAACCACAGCCAGAAAACAGTCAAAAAGCACCACAAAGCTATATGAACTCTCCAATCTGTGGTTAGGGCCGGGAGATATGATTTTTATGCAATTATACTTACCCTCTTTTAGTCAGTCCTTTATCTCATCAAATATTCTATCAAAATTCAGGCTGCCTGCCCAACAGTTATGTCAACCGAGATCAGTCAATCAATCCCCTGAACAGCGCATTCTGTCAAATAGCATTATTTTGCTGGGCATCAAATTAGGTTATGTGATGCTGTCATCCTTTGGCAGACAAGTTAATGTTGAGAATAACAGAGCTTCATGTTATTTCTAGGATTTACAGATCTTAAAAAAATAATCTAACAACAAACACCAAGCTACTTTTAACTTGCAGTGTTAAGGTGTTGAACAAAGTTTTAAGTGAATAATGTTATATACATGACAGACAAAGGGACTGTTTTAGAATTGCCACCATCTACTAAGTGGTGATTAAATGAATTTTATTTTATCCATTTTACTTTACGTTACATAAACCAGAACATAAATGAGAAAAAGGCCATAGGAATGCTTTAGCTTAGAGAAGGGCAATGTTCATTTAAATATTCCCCAAATGATACCCTGTAAGTCATCACAGAGACAAAAGATGTCATATTCTTCAATAGAAAGTCATGGCCTACCACAGGGAGGGCGTTGCATTCATGCATTGCAAGGGCTAGAAGGAACAACTGGGATTGTGTATTCTGGCCCCTGTTGTGACCCAGGAACTCCAAACCAGTTTTGCTGAAACTCAAAGCATGGCTAGAGAAAAACACCACAATCCCAGACACCATTCTAATGATGAATTACTCTCACTGCTGATAAATGCAGGGGTTTCAGGCTGAGTTTAGGTTTTAGTACCTTAGTCTACCAGGTTATCTGTAACCATTATTTTGATAAACACTGAGTTCTTGACTTTGCTCACTCTCCAGTTGGCTCTCAAAAGCTCATAGCTCCTCTGACAATACTCTCATTTTCATCAATACATATCTTGTGGGTAATGACAAGAATCTAGTGGCATTTCCAGCTTGGACCCCTCCAACAACAAGTTGTCCTGACAACCACAAAAGGCTCTGGTGAATGATCTCCCAATATCACACAAGCAAAATGTCCATGCAAGAATGAACCAGTTCTGACCGTTGGCCTTGCTTCTTTCTTGAAATGACTGAAAATTACCTGCATCAGGCCGTAAGAAAAGGGCCACAAGAGAAGAACACAGATGCAGAGGTATACTCTGCCAAATGAGTTCAGGATACAGAGCAGATGGCCTGCCATCTCCTAATTTCATGTACAGTACAGGAAGACATGAACATACAAAAGGAAAAGCTTATTTCTATACCCTGTAGCTTAACGTTCATTGTCTTTTATAGCCAGGCCACATTGAAGCAATTACAGCCCAAATCATAGCCAAGTTAAGTCACCAGGGCCACATCCTACTAAGCTGAGACACTTGGAATATTAAGAAAGTCATCTTCGAAGTGGGGTAGTGTCCAATGCATATCTTAGAGCAGTTTGCAACTTCTGTCAACAGGTCCCCATCTTTAAATGGTTCTGCTCCACGAAACCGAAGACAGTTTCATGTATGCAGAGATCTGGCCAACCCTACTCAACAGAGGCATCTGCAACCTGCTCAGTGATGCTGGAGCAGCAGGATCTAGATCAAAGGCTTAGGAATTAAAATGAGTAAGAAGGCTAATGTTTACTACAGCTACTGTTACTTTGCTTGAGGTTATTTTCTAGATTTCTCAGTCTTGCTCTCAGCCAGCAAAATTACCAGTCCTGTTATTATGTTTTTCTTTTATTGTTGGCTTAGCGTGAATTCATATAATGCAAGGAGAATGTGTCTTATATTTAACATATGACAGGACCATTATTTATTCTTATTTTAATCTAAGTGATGAATATAACTCACAGATGGCCTGATAACAGAATAATTCTCTTTTGTGAGTTGCTTTCCTTGTATAAATATATTTTAATTCATCCTATTAAATTTAAAAATAAAAAAAGAAGAAAGGACCTACAGTTCAACTAGATATGATATAGGTGAGTCAGAGATGTATGCATACACAAGTATGTTCATATGTGTGTGAGAAAGGGCAACACAGAGTAAAACCAAAACATTTAAGCTTAACTCTATTGATACTATAAGGCATTATCCTACACCATGAGAGATATATTTTCATAAGCTTTACACTGAGTATTTCACCCATTCTGATAGCTCATTCTTAGTCTGAAAATGTTTTCTTTGACAAGTTTTGGATCCCTCCAAGAAATTAGAGTATTTTAATTTAAAAGAGATACCAGCACTTCCCTTCAGATGGAAAGATGCAAATGGGCTTTAAAGCTAAAAAGGGCTTTAAAGGTCTTTGTCCAAATTGTCTTTTTTCCCTCACCTGTTCCTGAAGAATCAGTCATGCCTCTGCAAATCCCACTCCCATTAACCTTTTGAGTACTGCTGACATTCTTGTACAGTAGGTCTCTTGCACCATATGCCAAGAACCAGCTGACGTATCCTTTAAAAGTCTCTCTTGCTGTGTATCTTGACTCTTCCAGTTAGTTTGCAGGTCAGGTGACTAGGAATATTAAACTGAAGCTTAATTTACAGTTTCAATATTAATTCTGAGACTGAAATTACTGTTTTTCATCTTACGAAACCTGTTCACTTCTTACTGCTCAAAGGTTAGAGGGTAGAGATAATTTTTGTAAAAGCAATAATAATGCAAGACCCAGAAAGTTGCCTGTATTAAGTATGAACAGCACTGGAAGATTTATCTTCATCGGAGTATTGCATTTTTTCAGGCTACAGTTAAATGCTTGCTTTAACCTGGCAGAAGTCCATTCTGCTACTGAAAACAGCATAGGTGCCTTCCCCTCCCTACCGCAGCTGCTAAGCCCTGCCCCTTGGCCTGACACCAGAGATAATGGGAACTGATCCAGCTGGAAACTAACCATCACCAGTATTAGCATAGGGAGCTGGTGGGAATGAGCAGCCCAGGACAAGAGGCAAATGGAGCTGCTGCTTTCAGTAGTATGGGGGTACATACACCTAGTTAAAGCAACTGTGTAACTGTTTTCCCTGTGCTATCTGTGCTTAACAGTAACATCCACATATAGGTGCTGTCCGTGCTCCAAGAGTTCATTTCTATGAGAAAATCCTTAGTGAGTAACTGCAGAGCTAGAAGGAAGATTTTCAAAGCTTGCAGTTACCTCAGATTGGAAGGTTTGTAAAGGTCGTAGGAATGTGTGCCCTGAGGTCCCATAAGGACTGGACTTGTAAGAGTTGGGAGTCCCCAAGCTTTTGAAAATCCTTCAACATTCCTAAATGGATCTTTAAATTCTTAAGTACCGTTAAAAAACTCACAAGTGAACCCTTCTAATGATGATGAAAAGGATTTGTGGTTTATGAAAATACAACAAAAAAAAATTGCTGTGAAAACGGCTGCTACACAGCCCTGTTTTACACATTTCCTACATCCATTCAAGGGACCAGTATTCCAGCATGGCATAATTGAGAATTAAATTGTTATTGTTAATAAGAATATAAGATGATGCCTTTCTATACTTATTTTGGCATTTGTATGTGATTTAGAAAGTGTGTAATCTAACGTTTTATTTGGAAATGATGCTTTTTGAATTTATGTAGCACTGCAGGGAACTGAGTTTAATTTCCTGATGCCTTGCAAAGCTTTACTTTGAGCTAAAAACTTTAGTTTTGCTGCCTACAGAGTAGAAACATAATCTGGTCATCACATACTTAAAGTTGGTTTTGTCAATGTTAAATATCAGAATTTTTATATTCTGCTGCTGACTTACACTTACAGGTAAAATGCTGATCTCCCGTCTACTGATAGGCATAATTCCATTTTTCATTTCTCTGTAAATATGATCAAAATCTAATCCAATGTGCCTGATGTAACAATGTTTCTCCTCATTGCTATAAGCATCCTGTCTACCATCACAGCAAACAAGAAAAAAAAACCCAAACTTTTAGCACATACCAAGAGAAAATAAATTAAAGCAAACCTGCTCAAACCACTTACAGAAGAGCTTGAAGGCAGCAATTTATGATGGCAAAAGATGCACAATGGTAAAAAGGAAAAAGCAAATTAGACAGAACTCATTGGAATGCTAGTCTTGTTTTCTTCCTTTACTGTGAAAAATAAAAAAACAATGTATACAAGTAACTATTGTATTAGCCGTGTTATGACTGATCAGTTTGCTATGAGTCAGTCACTCCAGATATTTATAAATCTTCTCAGAGCTTTAGTTTTTCCTTTATGAAAGCAAAAATTATTCCAGTGTCTGCTAGTAGAAAACCTAGGTGTTATGTACTGAAAGAAAGAGAGCTGCAGAAGATAGAAAAAAAAGTTATTTAAGATCATGCTACTGTGCTTTTCAGTATCATTCTACTCATGTGACCAGGAGCAGGAGACAGGTGGTAAGGCTTAATACAAAATAAGACCGATTAGAACAAAACTATTATTAATTCACATATATTAATACTTAAACTCTCTAGCATGATGGGTATTAACAAGTCTTAGCAGGATCCATTTATCTTTTAGACATAGTTTAGTACGGCAATTACAAAAGAGTGCCAGTTAGCTTTCTGTAGTAGTATTTTGGGAGTTAAAATTTAGGATGCTACAAATACAGAGCTTCCTTCCCTTTGCAATGTATGACACTATACTAGCCTTTTTTCATTTATTTTAGACTATTTTACACCGGAAGAGGCTCTAATCCCTCAGGTATTAAATCATTTACAGCAATAGGCTATAAATGAGGAATTATTATTTTCTGATATCTATCTGATACAGTTTGAGTGTGTGTATTATGGATAGATCATGCCCCAGTTTTTATTACTTAGTATGACTTTCGTGGTTGCCCAGGCTCTATTGTGTACTATAATCAAATGAAGCAAAGTGAGGAAGCAGATAATGCAGTTTTTCTTAACAAATCCAAATAAACTCAAAGACACATTGTGTAGATTAAAGCAAGCTGCCATCATGGTGCACCCAGTTGGTGTGTCAAGATGTTGAACAGTCCTGCAAGTCCTTCATTTAGGAAGCGTTTTGGCATCTGTGACAGAAAAGCACTCATAAGCACACATTTGCCTTGTATGCACTCCAACTGCACTAAATGTGGTAGCAGGCAAGTGTCCTACCTTAACAACTGAAACAACAAGAACCAGCATATTCACCAAAATTTACCTTAGTGTCAAAAAGTTTCAATTAAGCAACAGTGCCTCATCCAGTCCAACAGGTGCCTCTGGCACCCACTTAGATGATGTTATAGACATAGTAGGAGCAGCAGGCATTTTCTGTGTTATAGCACCATTTTCTTTGCAGCTGCTGGAATGTCAAGCATCCAAAAGTCATGTGGTTGGTCCAGGAATGGAGAAACACACATGTATATACACATTTTTAAACAAATCACAAATTTTTGTGTTATATGTTTCATTATCTCTTTAGAGACCCGTAGAAGCAGCTTCATACCTGTTAATTCCACTTTCTGCAGTGCTTGTTCTGGCATTAAAACAAAAAGAGGTGGTATAACCTCTGGTGATTCTTCCTTCACACTGTTTGGGTAGCTGCTACCTACACTGACTTCATTCTGCATGGAAGTCAAATGAGTTCATAGTGTTCCTCTTTTACCAGGGTTACCACTTCAGCTTCACAGCAGAAAGCTTTGGTCAGGATTCATCCACCTAATGTGAAATGCCTGTTCCATATGTGTACATCTGAAATAGCTTTCAACTTCTGAAATAGCTATCTACATCTTTATTTTACAAACAGAGAGAAACAGGTACTTCCATGGTGACATGCATCCTACCTCAAAACAGATTTCTAAAAGAAGTCAGATCAACAGGGCTCAAGAATTGTTCTCTCTTCCAACTACAAAAGCAGTCAACACAAATACCTTTGATGTAGGTAAATGATAAATCCCATTCCTTGTGCTACAGCCCTAAGGACTGTGAGATACTAGCTTTTATTGTCAACTCAACTAGAAAACCAGAACACCTAGAGGCAGAAAGTGCTACCAAATCTCTTCAAGGGGAACATGAGGGTGATGCAATGGTGGAAGAAACAGCAAAGTGCTTAAACATATTTAAAGAAAGTAATCCACTGCTTTCTGTGTTAGGCCATGTTAGACTAAATGGCCTGTAACTGAGGGAAGGCCAAGGCCTGTTTATTATTTTGGGACTTTTTAAAAATTATTTCAATTTTTGTCAGTTTTTTTGTTTGAAAACCAGGCTAAAGCACCCAGTATCACCCATGAATGAAGCCACATGATAATTTATAGAAATTTTGCCAAAAGATATTGTTGTGGTTTAGCCCCAGCTGGCAACTAAGCACCACGCAGCCGCTCACTCACTTCCCCAGTGGGATGGGTGTGAGAATTGGGAAAAAATGCATGGGTTGAGATGAAAATAGTTTACTAGGACAGCAAGAGAGAAGGAAACAACAATGATAACAAAAATAATAGCACTGACAAAGGAATGTACAAGAACAAGTGATGCCCAATACAGCAATTGCTCACCACCTGGCGATAGCCCATCCTCGAGCAGCGATTCCCGCCCCCCAGCCAACTCCAGTTTACATACTGGGCATGACGTCGTATGGTATGGAATATCTCTTTGGCCAGACTGGGTCAGCTGTTCCGGCTCTGTCCGCTCCCAGCTTCCTGTGCACCCCCAGCCTCCTTGCTAGCAGACCAGCACGAGAAGCTGGACTGTCCTTGACTGCTCAGCAACAACCCAAAACATCAGCACATTATCAACAGTTTCTCATCCCAAATCCAAAACACAGCCTCATACTAGCTTCTGTGAAGAGAACCAGCTCTATTCTGGCTGAAACCATCACACATATTCACAGCCACTGATCAATCAGCTCACAGTGAAATAGAATGAGGATTGCTAGCACACTACCTGCCTTTTTTTCACCATGTGTATGCAGTTCGACTTGTCCTGGAAATAGTGAAAAACTTCAGACTTACTGTGGTCCAAGGCTGTGTCCAGAAGAAGTTAGTAGGAAGCGGCAAACATGCTTCAAATTCACTGAGCTCCTTGCATGGTAACTTCCTGACCAGACGAGTCCTAAATGAAGACAAATCTGTTTCAGGATTTTACAAGGGTACCCTCAAAGTTATGATCTGTAAGCTTTTGTTTTATTTTCAATTAAATGGAAGGTAAAATACTGATTCCTGCTTCCTCAGGAATTAGTATTTGCTCTGTTCAAGATACTGAATCTATTCAGGGAGTTTAAAATGCCAAGGAAAGCAGAGAAACCATTAACATGAATATAAAAGTAATCTAATGGATTTATTATAATCTGCATACACACATAAAAATAGATTATAACCTACCACTTCTCATCCTGAAGCATGAATTTTGGTTTATAGCACCTCATTAATTTTAATTGTAAACCTAGGAAATAATATCTTTTTCTCCCTGCTAGTATACAGAATGCAAAAGTGTGACCAATGCATTTGTCATCTTGTTTCAGGTAGTTAACTTTCCCTTCAAATGCAAGTCTGTACAGAGTTTATGAAACACTGAATGATTTTTAAAGCCCAGCAGAAAATTAAGGATTCCTTCAAAAAAAGAAGAGAAAGGACTACCAAAGGGATCACAAACTGCTCATCCTTACATCTCAGACTGAAATAGGTCTGTCATTCTCTTATTTTTGGTAATATATCCATGAATTCACAAGCAAAAAACCTACATTTTAAAATTAGAATTGCAATTAATGTCATGGCTTGTCTTTTCTGTGCTTTCTAAATGTTCCAAGACTTAAAAATAACAATAAAGGAGAATAGAGAAGAAAAAGCATAGCAATTATCATCTCATAATTCTGAGTTCTGTCTTAGTATGTTAATGGCACTTGTACTGAATGACAGCAGACCTACAGGATATCAGCACTGGTAACTGCACAGCTTGTTTTAAATAAGAGCAAATATTGCAAGACAAACTTTGCTGCATTTTTTGACAGAGTTCCTAAATTGGGAAAAATGGAACTGAAATAATTTAATTTTAAACTATGAACTACAGTGCATATTTTGAACATTATACTGCTGTATAGTACTGTAGCACTGTAGCATAGTATTATGCATATTACTATATTATATTGTTTTTTCCATGCCTTGGTTTCCCACTTGCAAAATGGTTGAAACAGTATTTTCTTCTAGCTAATATCTCTCTGTGCTTATTATAAACTTCAGAATTATGACAGCCTGCTCTAAACTGCACGAGTACTCCAGCTAGGATGCTGGTGTCTTTCAGGAGTTTATCTGTAAAATTATTCATTCTCCCAATAAAACACTGAGGAAAGACTTACTTTGCATTTTTCCATCAACCTGGACTTACCAGACAGAAAGATGTTAAATTCCAGTGGATTATTTAACCTGATATCCTACGTAACACTATCTAAAGAACTTAACCCAAATTATCCTTCATTTATTTCCATAATAATTTTCAAATGAACTGAGGCAGTTCATCAACAGTGAATCCTGAGCCATCCAGACTGACTGTTTTGAGTCTCCTACCAGCAACCTCTCTGCACTCAATACTGTTTAACAAGCAGGCAGAAATATATTATACACAGTATTACCCTCTATACCTTATAATATGCAGAAGGATTCAGGAACAGTTAAAACTTCACAGGTCATAAAGACTTGTATTGTGCAGGAATTAAGGGCATATAAATATCATGTGTTAGGAGAGAAGTAATACACAAAATACAGCCCCAAAAAAAGAAAATAAAACCCTGCTGTAGGGCCTGACTAAAAAGTCTTTTTATTTACCTCATTATTATTATTACATATTAGAGTGTGCTGAGTTGCAAAAGCGTACTTTAGATCTTCTTCTGATTCAACATTATTACTTATTATAAAAGTCTGCTTCTACCTGATTACCTGAAATTTAAAAAAAATTGCACAAAAGACTACTGAGAGCAGCAGAAAAAATAAAAAATTTCTTTTGTTGTTATTGCCTGTTAGAAAAACCTCTCCTCTTCAAAACAGCCACCATCTTATTTCCATGTATACTGAATTTATTATCCTTAGTAAGCCACTTGCTGAATTTGTCTCTTCTTTCAGCCTCCTGCTGCTGGGACCTAATCCCACATTCCTGTATCTCTTTTCAGAATGACCATCTGTCTAAACCAGTGGGTTCTTAGGACTAAAGTATGGCAAGAAAAAAGGGATGGATTTTAAAAAGTGTTTGGAAGTACCTGGATGTCAAATTCCTAATACCATTCAGTGGTCATTTTGTGCCTTTGCAAATTTCATCCAAAGTGCCTACCTGAGAGGTGTTTAAAAGGCTATGTAGACAAGAGAATTTCTATGATTTATATCTGAAAAATAACCTTGTTTCTTTTATGACTGCAGAATAGTAAGCACTTGCTCTGGATATGGAATAAGGTAACTGCTCCTCCATCCTTATTTAATGTGCTTTATCCAAGATTGTGGAAACTGCAATTCAGATTGCAACCCCTTTGGAAAAATGACCCCTAAGTTTTTTGCACTTGTCATTTAGAGTTTGGAAATAAATTTGTTAGAAATCCAACACAGCCAAAGGAAGCACTCACATGTAACCAGAGGAATGCAGAGTGCAGAAAAATAAATGTTTTTTAGTCTGGACTCCTAGACAAAATCTGTGCACAGGAACTCCTGTTAAAAATCACATAATTATGTTCTAAGTCAAATCAGACTGAGTTTGTAGAATTTACTTCAGCATTCATTAAGCAGGGGAAATCCCCCACCAGTTGCATTTTACCTGCTGGCCAGCCTCAGAGAGGTTGGCAAGAGAACAAGCTAGAGATGGGTTCAGAGCATCCAGGAGCACATGTGCCATAGCAAAGGTTTCCAGTAGCCCAGAAGCCAGCTACTGCTGGATGAAGTCCCTGCTAGTAGCATCCAGCAGCTGATGGATCCTATAATGCCTGCAAACTCCATGAGTGTATGCAGCTCCTTCTCATTGCTATCAGCAAATTGTAGTGGACTCCACAGCAGTAGTATTCACCTTTGCAGATACAAGACCAAAAAGGATAAACAGAAATACTATCTAGACAAAGCAGTAGCACACAAGCATAGTGGGTTTTTTTCCTTTAATAGTGGAGAGGAATGCAAAGGAAATATTCAACAAATATGTGTGTGAAAAAAAAAGCTAAAATAAAAATTATCATTACTGAACAATTTTTAGTCAACAATCAGCCTGCTAGTCAATTTACTGCCTGTATGAAATAGAAGAGGATTGGGTGACAGCCCAGTACTGTGTGTTCATGTCCCCTGTACCCAAGGCTGCTCAAGGAGGAATGCCATCAGCTAGAAGTTTACAGCTACTGATTCTAAGCAAGATGGGTATATTAATGCCTTGAATTGTCTGTAAAAATGGAAATCTATCAGAAGGCATTTTGTAAACACACCACAGTCCATGAATTATGTAGCAGTTGGCTAACCTGCTCAACAGCACAACTCTGACAACAGTCAGTGCAAGCAGAAAACCTTACTTGGCACTTAAGAGAACTATTTCAATCTTATAAAGATGTTGTACATTCATTGTTCATACATTGTACTAGGTACATTCTAGCAGCCTGGCATTTGCCTGCTGCACTCTACAGTGGCTTTATATTTAGGACAATCTCACAGTTGACATTAAACTGTTGTGGCCACAGAGTTGCTTTGAGAAATGATCCAGTCTGGATTCTGTCAAGTCCCACCTTGTAGGGTTTTGGTTTTTTTCCCCTTTCATTGCTGTTTCTATATTCTTTAGTTAGCTTGAGTAGGTAGATAGGCACAACATTCTCAAGAAAGAAGTGAAAAAGGAAATGTCATCATAAACAGGACTATTTTCTCCAAGGTACTTAGTCCTCAGATGCCACAGTCATATAGCCAAACTGGAAGCTGCCAGCACATTGCTGGAAGTGCTCACTTGTAGAATGAAGCTTTGCACTCTGTCTTCAGTGAAGCCACCGAGACAAAGGGCTCCGGAGCGGAGGATTGCGCTGGGGGACCCTTCCTAAAGTGGCAAAATGGAGAAGTCAGCAGCGCAGGGAGAGACAAGGTGCTGCAGCTCTACCCCAGGCTGGCAGAGCCAGAAGCCTCTCACCTACAAGAGCAGCCCCAGGGACCACGGGCGACCCTGAGCGTGGCGAGCAGCGCGGGTAAACAGGATGTAGTGCGTCAGAAGGACATAGCGCATCAGTTTGCGTGTCAGTTCACGCAGGCAGGGCATGCAGGGAAGGTGTGAAGGCAGGGCTCAGTCCTCCCCGGCACTAGAGGCTCCCTGACGAGTGGCCATCACCCTCCCAGAAGAGGCCCAGCCCTGGTCTCCACTTGGCCAAAACCTGTGGCCAGAAGGAATGTGACAGCCCAGACCAAGCTCCCGCTCAAGCAGGTGGCTGTCCCAATGTCCGGCTGCAGGCAGTGCCTGAGCCTGTCACTTGTACCAGAGACCAGTGGGGACAACACCTGCCTGCAGTGTGACCAGGTGAGCGACCTGCTCAGCCTGGGGGCAGAGTTGGCAGAGGTAGTGGAGAGGCTGAGGAGCATCAGGGAGTGTGAGAGGGAGATGATAGATTGATGGAACCACACCCGGCCGTCCCTGGGGCAGAGGCAGCTGGTGGAGGCTCCACAAGCAGCAGGAGACCCCCTGCCCTCTTGCTGCTGGGCAGAAGAAAGGCACCTAAGAGATGAGGGAGAATGGAAACAAGTCCCTGCTCAGGGCAACAGGCGAATTGCCTCATAGCCTCCCTCACTGTCCCAGCTGCCCTTATACAACAGGTATGGGGCTCTGGAACTTGAGGGCCGGGAACACAAGGACCTTGGTGAAAGTCCATCCAGGGGGTTGCCTAGGGTGAGTCAGCCAGGCCTGCCTCTGTTAAGAAAGAAAAAAAGGGTAATTGTCATGGACGACTCCCTTCTGAGGTGTACAGAGGGCCCAATATGTTGACCAGACCCAACCCACAGGGAAGTCTGCTGCCTCCCTGGGGCCCGGGCGAGAGATGTCATCAGGAAACTCCCTGGTCTGGTTCAGTCCACCAATTACTGTGGGCTCTTTACCTGCTGTTGGTTATACAGGTTGACAATGATGAGGTTGTGCTAAGAAGCTGTCGTGGTTTAGCCCAAGCCGGCAACTAAGCACCACGCAGCCACTCGCTCACTCCCCCTCCCACAGTGGGACGGGGAAGAGAATTGGGAAAAAAAACTTGTGGGTTGAGATAAACACGGTTTAATAGGACAGAAAAAAAGAATCGGAAGAGTAAAAGTGAGGAAACTCATGGGTTGAGATAAAGACAGTTTAATAAGTAAAGCAAAAGCCACACATGCAAGAAAAGCAAAAGGAATCCATTCACTACTCCCCATGGGCAGGCAGGTGTTCAGCCATCTCCAGGGAAGCAAGGCTTGATCACACATAATGGTTTATTGGGAAGACAGATGCCATAACTCAAACGCATATCTAAGTGCCTTTTGCTGATAGAATGAGCCCATTCACATATAATAAGTAATTAATACGATCACCTCAAACAAACAAACAAAAAACCCCTAAGGTTTCTTACTCAGGTAAACGAATGAGTCAGATCTAGAAAGCCATTTAATTCTCTTTCGCATGACAGCTGGACTCTCCTTGACTGCTCAGCAACAACCCAAAACATCAGCACGTTATCAACATTTTCTCATCCCAAATCCAAAACACAGCCTCACGCTAGTTTCTATGAAGAAAATTAACTCTACCCTGGCTGAAACCAGGACAGAAGCCCAAAAGTGATTAAAAGTGACTTCAGAGCGCTGAGGTGGATGGAGTGGGAGCACAGGTAGTGTTTTCGTCAATCCCTTCTGTGGCAGGGAGGAACGTTGAAAGGAATGGCAAAGCACACTTGCTCAACACGTGGCTCAGGGGCTGGTGCCATCGGCAGAATTTTGGGTTTTTTGACCATGGGGCGGTTTACACGGCACCAGGTCTCCTCACAGCAGATGGAGTGCAACTGTCTCCAAGGGGCAAAAGGATTCTTGCTCATGAGCTGGCAGGCCTCATCGGGAGGGCTTTAAACAAGATTCAAAGGGGGAAGGGGATAAAACCAGGCTCACTAGAGACGAGCCTAGGGGTGGCATCCCA